>NC_143012.1:159649649-159886451 GCF_055824585.1 Amblyomma mixtum
TCACATTTGAGTATGAGGTGTTCGATTGTTTTCACAGATCTACCACACACTGCACATGTGTCATCTTCTTCGTTACATTTCTTTTTGTAGCTCCGCGTTCTAAGACATCCTGACCTAGCTTCAAAAAGTAGGGCACTGCCTCTTGAGTTATCATAGAAAAATTCTTTCCTGATCTGCCTATTCTAGTATCGATATAGTTCTACACTATGTTTCTTTTGCATTGAATTCACCCAATTTTTAACTTCCGCGTTTTTAACCTGTCGTTTAATGCTCTTTCTTTCTTCGTCCTCATGACCGGCATACTTACTGGTTAGTTTTCTAGTTCTTTTCCGCCACTGTGAGTGAACGCTCTTTCTGTATAAATATTTAAATACCTTAGCTGCCCACCTGTTATCGTCCAATTTCCTCAGGCGTTCTTCATATAGTATCTTACTCTTAGCTTCCCGTGCTTCGAACGATGCCCAGCCCATATCCGCTTGTACTGCCTCGTTTGTAGTTTTGCCGTGGGCACCTAGTGCTAATCTTCCAAATGCTGTCTGATTTACGTCTAATCTCGACTGAACTTCTGCCCTTAAGCACATAACCGCATTGCCGAAAGTAAGTCCCGGCACCATTATTCCTTTCCAAATACTTCTTAGTACTTCATATTTGTTGTACCCCCATAATGCCCTATGTTTCATTATCCCAGCTTCTATTCGTCCTTTTGCCCTAAGAGCCTGTTCATGCTTTTCCGTGTAGTAGTAGTAGTAGTAGTAGTAGAAGACGTTTATTCGGCCAAAATTTACAGGCCGAGCATATCGACCGCCTGGGCGACCAGAAGTCGCTGTTCTTCCTCCCCTTCAGCGCCAAGCCAGTCGAGCCAGGTGGTGATGGATAAAGAAGGTGGGGGGTAGGAACCCGACTGCTGAGCAGCCGGGCAATAGAAGAGGCAATGGGCAAGGTCCGCATAGATACAGGAGCAGTTGGGACAGGAAGGGTCCGATCGATAGCGATAGAGAAAGAGGCGAGACGGGGTGATGATTGCATTCATTTGAATGTGCCGAAGAAGGCGAGCCTCCGGCACTGTGAGTGATGGATGAGGGGGAGGGTAAAGGCGTTTGTCGAGGCGGAGCTCGAGGTAGACCTCTTTTATGGTGCGGCGAAGGGTGAGTCTCCCACCGTCCTCCGAGGGCTTGGGCCAGGGGATCAACGGTGCCCGGAAAAGTGTGTCACGGGCGAGCTGATGAGCCAGCTCATTGCCGTCAATCCCTGAATGCCCAGGGACCCAGCGGAGGAAAACGATGGAAGGCTGCAAAGCGGAGACCGCTCGTTCGACCTCCTGTTGAAGAGAAGGGGTTAGGGTGCGTTTCTGTATGTGGTGTATAGCGGCTTGTGAGTCTGAATAGACTGTGTACTCTTGAAGAGAGGGAAGGAGGGCAAATGACTGGAGGGCATGCGCAATGGCGAGGACCTCGAGGGACAATGCATCCGGAGGGCGTAGAAACGGCCCGCTGGTGTGAGTTTCAGGAGCGGGGAGGTGGGGGTGGTACAGGGCGTAGCCGCAGGAACCTCGAGGAGCCACGAAGGAGGCATCCGTGTAAGCTACACCCTGGGTATCAAAGAGAGGGGAATGGTGCTGTGCGGCCGCATGACGACGGCCGGCGTGCAGAACGGGGGACATGTTGGTCGGAAGGGGGAGGATACGAAGATTGGGAGCCGGGGTGGGAATAGGAGAGGTAAACGGGGCGCAGGGAATGGGCGAGATACCCGCTTGAGTCAGTAACCACTGACCCTGACGGGTAAGGGAAAGCCGGGCAATCTGCGAGTCATGATGGAGAGAGAGCAGAGAACGGAGAGGATGAAAGAGGCCTGTTGCAAAGATCTTTGCAGTAGAGGTAGTGATAGGGAGGTTGAGAGCTGCCTTGTAGAGGCCCACAAGGGCAGTCTCAAGAGCGTTAAGTTGAGTCTCATTGAAGGAAACGTAGGGTGCAAAGTACAAGACCTTGTTGAGGGCCAGCGCGTGGGCAACTCGGCACGCATGAGCCTCGTGGAGACCTGAGCGCCGAGTGACCACGCGCCGCAGGAGGTGAGTTACGGAGTGGCAGGTGGTGACAGCACGGTGGAGGGCTTGCACGTTCTTGGCTGCATGCAAAGGAAAGCCAAGAACTTTGCACTGCGTGACGACAGGAATGGGAGAGCCAGAAAGGTGGAGAGAGACGAATTGGTTGTGTGAGCGCTGGTATGAGGAATGGTTGAGGAGAAGGAGCTCGGATTTTTCAGGAGCAGGAGAGAGGCCAGCAGTGGTGAGAAAGGAGTCGATGAGATCTAGGCCACGTTGCAGGGTGTCCTGTACGTGACCGGGAGAGCCAGACGAACACCAGAGAGTGATGTCATCGGCGTAAAATATATGATGCAGGTCGGGAATTTCAGCTAGCTGGGAGGCTAGAGGGGCCATAGCAAGATTGAAAAGGGTAGGAGAGAGAACAGCACCTTGAGGAGTGCCTCGGGTGAGGTTGTGGGGGTCGGACAGATAGGTGTCGACTCGAAAGCGAGCGACACGTTTAGAGAGGAATGAGCGGATATAACAGTACATGCGGGAGCCACAGTCTAGGGAGGAGAGTTGGGAAAGGATGTGGTCGTGGGAAACACCGTCGAAGGCCTTGCGAACATCGACGGTCACAAGTGCGTGAATTTGAGTGGGGTAGGTGACAGAAACGTGTGCTGGAGAACTAGAAACATGTCCTGTGCACAGACGTGGCGTCGGAAGCCGATGAGAGAATGAGGGAAGAACTCCCTCATTCTCCTTCCGTGTATATCTTCCGTGTATATCTGCCCTTCGTTTAGCCATATCCCGAGGTATTTGTATTCGGCCACTTTGGGTATTTCGTGGCCTTGTATTGTAGCACCTGATCACTTGTATTGTTAAAAATCATCATCGCATCTGTTTAGTTGCGCTAAAACTGAATCCTAGAGGGTCTCCTTCGTCTCCACAGCAATTAACCAAAGTTTGTAAATCTTCCTGGCTATCTGCTAACAGTACAATATCGTCCGCATACATTAAACCCGGGAGTCTCTGCTCAACTACATTTCCGCCTAATCTGTACGACAGATTATAGCCTAGATTACTTCCTTCTAGCCTTCTTTCCATATTTATCACGTAAAGCATGAACAGCAGCGGGGATAGAGGACCACCTCGCCTTAATCCTTTGTGCACCCCCACAGTTGTGGTACTTCTTTTCCCTTCCCATGTTATTTCAACTTCATTATCTCGGTAGATTTCCTGGCGAAAATAAATTACCTCATGATCGATACCCAACTCTTTCAATATGCTGCAGAGGAGTTCCCTGTTCGTGTCATCGTATGTACCGCTTATGTCCAGAAAGGCTAAAAACAGAGGTCTATTTTCCGCCTTAGCTATTTCTATGCATTGGGTAAGCACGAACAGGCTATCATCTAACCGCCTACCCCTTCTGAACCCATTCTGAAGTTCTCCGAGTATCCTATTCCCTTCTACCCATGACTGCATTTTTAATTTCACCGCCTGCATTGCCAGCCTGTACATAACAGATGTTATCGTAATCGGACGGAAGGATTTTATGTTCATCTTATCTCCTTTCCCTTTATAAATCAAATTCATTTTACTCTGTCTCCAGCTGTGCGGATTTGCTGATTTGTTATGACTGCCTCCAATGCTTTTATCAGCGCGCCCTTCCTTTTTGGGCCAAGTTCATTGATCAGCTTAATTGGAATTTCGTCTATCCCTGCGGATGTGGTTTTAGGAATATTCGCTTCCGCCTTTTCCCAGTTAAGACTAGTCAGTTCTAAGCTGTTCTCTTTTGTGCTGTCCTGTGTTGCCGCCTCGCTTGGGGAGATTACCCCATTGGCGTTGCTAAAAGACGCAGCTATAAATGACGTAATGTAGTCCAAAGCATCGTCTCCCTCTAAACATTTTCCCTCAGCATCTATAATCTGTTCCTGCTTTCTTTGATTTGTTTTCCCAACCAGCTTATATGGTTCCAGAATTTTCTTGGCCCCCCTTTATTTGCCTCGTGAACTTCAGCCAGCCATTTATCAGAGGACTGCTTTATTTTAGCCTGGACTAGGACCTGAACTTGCTGTTTCTTTTGACGATAAGATTCCCATTTTTTTCCTATTTCCTCTACAGATAACTGCGCCCTCTTTGCTTCTCTGTGCTCCCTTGAAGCCACCCGTCGTTGTTCAATGGCCTCCTTAATTTCCATATTCCACCAGCTTCGTGGCTTGCTCTTTCCTCTCCAGCGATTAACTCCTTTCACTTGTTTCATTTTTGTAGCGATGAGTAGTTCCAACTGATTATAATCCCAATTTTCCATGTGGCGTTTCTCAATTACTTCTTCTATATCGGGTGATATTAGCGCTATTTGTTCATCATTTAATTTTGCGTTGTCTTTTGGACTTCGTTGCATTTCTCTTTTGACTAGGGCTCCCAGCTGTAGACTAATACGTTTATGATCACTTCCTAGGCTGCCCTTCCCCTCTTCGTCTATTTCCATTATTGCGAGCTTGCTATAGATGCCCTGCGACATTAGACAGTAGTCAATGATTGTTTGCCTGTTACGGGATTCCCACGTGATTTGTCCCTCACATTTAGTTTCTCTATTGACAATAACTAAGTTGTGCCGCTCACACAAGTCTAGCATTAACTTCCCGTTACAATCTGTGTATCCATCCAGATCCTCGATGTGGCCGTTCATGTCTCCAAGCAAAATAATATCGACACCGTCTCCAATCTGCTTTATATCGTCATTGAGGCACTTAACTAGATTCTTGTTTTCTTGCCTGCATTTGTCCCCGGTCCCTAAATAAACTACCCCTAGCCATGTCCTTTTGCCAGCAATTGTACCTGATACCCAGACATGTTCTTTGCAAGTTGATTTTATTCTTTGCCAATTTGTTCCTTAATGTATCAGCATACCTACTCCTCCTCCCTTCTTCTCCGTTGTTGTTCTGTTGCACCCTTCCCAGACATAGCCATCGATGAAAGGTGGATCTTCTAGATCCCTCAGATATGTCTCGCATAGAGCGTACACACCTACTGCTTCGTCCTTTAACTGCTGTTCTATTTCTAGCCATTTCGCTCTCTTTCTACCCCCTTGCATGTTTAGGTTACTGATCCTGGCGTTAAATTTCTTTTTCGTAGTTTTCTTTCTGTGCCTCCGAGTGGCCATTTTGTTGGGCTCAGCCGCCATTGTTACATTTACTACTCGCTTCGACCTATCCCTACGCCCTGAGCCTCCGTGGACCCCCTAATAAAGCTACCGCTCGGCCTCCCAGGCGCCAGCCTATCTCTTCTCCTACCCTTCCACTGCTATGGATGCCATCTCGTCCAAAGTCTCTACCCAAACCTGCTCTGTGCACTTCCTTGTTTATGTCTACCACCTCAAAGCCATTCTCGAGGCTTAACTGCTTTATCTCTCGATTAAGATTCACACCGTCTTTAGCAACGTCTACATTCCTTTCTTGTACCTCCGGTACTGTACACACCACGATCTGCGCTTGCTGTGCTATCGCCCTTGTACCATCAACTCCCTCAGCTAAGCTTTTCCCTACTTGTGTGGCGTTACCATTCTGGACATCATTTAGCCCCGCCGCGACCACTACCTTGGAACCTTCTCGGAAAGTTCACTTTTTGTCGCTCTCAGAACATCGTCCATTGTCCTTACTGGAAACACCCCGACTGCTACCCGCTTATCACCCTTCACACGGTCCAGAATAGCTCTTTTGCAGCGCCTCATGTTTGAGTCACCAGCGATAAGCACTAGTGTACTCTGCCCCTCCCTCCTATCTTCCGGATCTTGCGGCCCCTTATCAGCGACTGTGACCTCATTTCCTGGAATTAGCTCGTTCCTCTTCTCAGTATAGCCTCTCGACTTCCCAGCTGCCATCTGTGCGTAGCTGTTCCTGCCTGAACATGTCTGACCTACTGGCGTATCGCTGTCCATGCTAGTGCAAGCCCCATCCACGTGGCTGGCGCTGGAATGCCCGCCATTGTGGGTTCTAATTGCGGTGTCAGCCGTTCTTGACTCCAACTGACAAATCTGTTCTTGAAGCTTGCGCTTCTCTGCACTCTCTATCTGTAACTCTGTTTCTAGTGCACCCATCCTTAGCACTAGTTTGCTGTTCGCCTGTTCAACCCTGTCCAGGCGTGCACCTAATACGCAGAATTTGCACATAAAATCTGCGCCTTCGGCCTCCTCCACCGAATCGAACCGCTTTTCTTTTAAATTCACCGACGCCTCACACTCCATACATCGAACCTTGAGTAGCTTAACCATCTTAGCAACACTCGATTATTCCTTTCACCAAATGCTAAGATATCTACAGGCTCGAGACAAAAAAACACTTGAAAACACGTGCACAAATAAAATAAAATTCTGTCTACCGCAAATGCCGATCGATCACGTAGAAAAAAATAGCTATCTCTCTAAAAGTTAACGCACAAAAAAGCACTGAAAAAAAAATCTGCCGGCCAAATAGTCCCGGCCGAATATAGGCCACTGACCTAAATTCTATTCCTTAACCTGCACTTCCCCTAACAGCCTAAAAAAAACTCAGCACACTTTTAAAAATATTAAAGGAAAGTACTTATCTATTTTACGCAGGTGCTCTCGCAGTCGGTCCGGTCCCGGTCTCCACGCGTGATCCGAAGAGCACCTAAACAGACTCGAACAGCGCCATCTACCTCATAGACTTTGCTCTATCGCTTAGCGAAAACTAATACGATTGGAATATACGACTGCATACGCATATTTTATTGAAAACAAATTTTGTGGTTATGAATACACTAAAATTATGTTGTAAATAGGTTCCTTAAATTTCATGCTTGGTATTCAAAATATATTCTCAAAATTGCAAAACATTTCTCGCTTAAATCGTACTTCGAGTATGTTTCAAATACGTGCAAAATGCGCATGCGGTTTTAGCGCCGTGTCATTGTATCAAAAGAGTACTCTCGTAAATATAAAATTAATTCGTCCATAGTATATTTCAGTTCTAACTAACGGGCAGTCCTTTAAAACGCATTTGCAGCACATTTCTAGCTGCCGTACAGACGTCTAGCGGGGGCATGAACGTGGCATTTGAACACGGTATAACGTACCGGGATTCCTCAAGTCACTCGTTGTTATGTGCAGATATCGCGGTAACACGACACGGAGCGCCTTCCGTTCCCCCTTGTATTATATTGTAACGTAGTGGTGACTGCCGTCCGGCGAAAAGAAAAACAGCGAGGATGTCTCCGAAACGAAACTATTTATTTGGGCTGACTTGCGCCCGGAAAGAACTGAATCACTCGGCGGCGGCGTAGCAACCAGCGTGCTAGGCGGTCGTCGAACAGAATGCCCGCCGCTGTCGGCCATTCTCTTTTTGAAGCTGACAGCGAATATTCGAGATAAAGCTTGGGAAGTTAGTAGAACCTTCTGGCACAAAGTAGAATCGGCTCCACCTGGATGCGATCAATCAAGATAATTCTAGTCACGTCTTGCGTCACAAACTAAGCGATAAAGCGGCGTGCCGGCAGCCTTGAAGCATGAACAAATAAACACAACAAAAAACAAACGCTACAAAAATTCGCTGAAAGAACTGAATCACTCGGCGGCGGCGTAGCAACCAGCGTGCTAGGCGGTCGTCAAACAGAATGCCCGCCGCTGTCGGCCATTCTCTTTTTGAAGCTGACAGCGAATATTCGAGATAAAGCTTGGGAAGTTAGTAGAACCTTCTGGCACAAAGTAGAATCGGCTCCACCTGGATGCGATCAATCAAGATAATTCTAGTCACGTCTTGCGTCACAAACTAAGCGATAAAGCGGCGTGCCGGCAGCCTTGAAGCATGAACAAATAAACACAACAAAAAACAAACGCTACAAAGATTCGCTGCTGAAATCGTATAAAAAAAACAAGTAGAAGAGTAGAATGATTGAAATTTGAAAATATATATGATTTTTTAAAATTTTCAATAAATAAACAAACTAGACAATCCAGGAATAAAATAAAATACGCATTTTGGACATGCGGTGGAATTTTACATGGAGTTAACCGGGTAAGCGACCAGTTGCAATGATGTAATCATGAATGTAGCCGCCAATAGTGCTTAACGAGAATTCCGTGGCGCTCGCACTAAACGAGAGCAGAAGTGGCAGAGTCAAAGGGAGTCCTAACCTCGAAAGAGGGACCTCCATATACTGTTTTCTTTGAAATGCGAACCGCCGGCAAGAGAGGTGAAAATGGTTAATTGTTTCAACTTCTCCGCATGTGTTACAAAGGTTTGTCGTAGCGAACCCGCGTCTGCATAAGTACAAGTTGAGGTGGGGCATTTTGCTTCGCAAAAGCGTCATGGACACTTCAGAGAGCCTTGACTTACACGAGCGGACATTCCTAGCGAACTTTAAATGTTGCTGTTGTCCACGAAATAATGGCGCTTCCCTACGCCGGGGGATTGGCCAAGACACAGGCGGTGACTGACAAGTGCTCAAAATGTGAAACACGGAAATAAATAAAGAAAAGATATAATGGTAATAACGATAATAATAATAATAATAAGGCAATTAATTAAAGTAATTCAGATTTCTAAATTGAAGTAAACTCAACGAATATTGTGAGATCGGTGACTGGAAGAGGCACCGGTGCTAAACGTGCCATGTTTGGGAAGCTTTCGTTGCAGATAAATGTTGAAGATGAGAAAGAGCTTAGGATGGAGGCCGTTTAGTGTCTGAACGGAAAGTTTTTGTGGCACAGAGCACATTCCATTTATTGTGCCTAAGGGAGGAAGCACCATGAGACCGAACAACCCCAGCTGACAGACTGACCCAGCTGTCGTAACGGATGCTCTAGCCGGCGCCTCCGTAAAGAGGAGAAACGGCGACAGGTCAAGAAGAAGTGATCGGTCGTTTCTGGTTCACCACAGAACGGGCATAATGGGGAGGCCGCCAGACCAGATCTATGAAGGTATAAGGTTAAGTGAGGCACGCGACAACGTAGAGACGTGAAGGATACCTCAAGCTTGCGTGATCGCCATCCTTTACGGGTAAAGGAGACGCCGGAATTCGGGAGAAAAGATCAGTGTTCATGCCGCAAATTCTTTCAACAGCAGATACTTGCGAAATCTGGCCGCAGTAATATGTTCGCTGGGCGGAAGCAGATATACGACTGGGCCTTGAAGAGATGCCTTCGCCGGGGTACCAGCAGCCTCATTCAGATAGATTCTACTGTGTCCAGGCACCCAGACCAACCGCAACGAACACACGTGGTGTGGAATCGAGTATTTGAGTAAGCGGAGTGCTTGAGATGCTGTGGACGCGATGAGAGATGAACACAGGGACAACGAAGCCGTCATAATTATGACAGAAGACAAAGAAATGTTTAACTTCCGCTAGAAATTCGTCCAGATAATTACGATTGTAATCGGGAAGGCGGCGTGAGAATGACCAGTCAAGGAAGATGAAGAAAATGCCAACACCGGCGTTTTATTCACACTGTGAGGCGTCTGTCGCTTGCTTACTTCAGCTTATTCCTTTCGGCGCACGAGGCCCGCGAAGAGCAGCTGCCCAGCGGCTGCTGCTGCAGACACTGCGATATTAAGTAAAAGGATTTAGATCAATTGAGGACAAATCTTAAAGCAGCCAGCAAGATTTAACGCTCTGCGGTAGAGCAACAATCCAAACGAAACTTCCTTGAGTTCACAGCGAGATAGCCCATTGAGGGTACATTAATGGATGTTTGTGCGGATTCCTGGTGTCGAACACGCCACAAATACTGATCATATTCCTGCGAATCTTTGTAGCGTTTGTTTGTTGTGTTTATTTGTTCATACTTCAAGGCTGCCGGCACGCCGCTTTATCGCTTCGTTTGTGACGCAAGACGCGCCTAGAATTATCTGGATTGATCGCATCCAGGCGGAGCCAATTCTACTTTGTGCCAGAAGGTTCTAGCAACTTCCCAAGCTTTATCTCGAATGTTCACTGTCAGCTTTAAAAAGAGAACGGCCGATAGCGGCGGGTATTCTGTTCGATGACCGCTGAGCACGCTTGTTGCTACGCCGCCGCCGAGTGATTCGGCATCGGATGAGATGCCGAACACAACACCTGGGGCGCCATCCTGCCTTACGTAGGCTTCGCCAACAACACCGCAGTGCAGGAGACCACCCAGATGACGCCTTTCAGGCTCGTCCATGGTAGAGAGGCCACGACCACGCTGGATACCATGCTGCCGAACGTTACCAAGGAAGATAACGTCGACGTCGACGCCTACCTACAACGCGGAGAAGAAGCCCAAAGACTTGCCCTATTAAGGATCAAAGACCAGTAGCGGACCGACGCCACACGCTACAGCCTACAAAGACGCAACGCGGAATACAAGCCAGGAGACCAAGTCTGGGTTTGGACGCCCATTCGCCGCCGAGGATTGAGTGAAAAGCTTTTGCGCCGCTATTTCGGCCCGTACAAGGTTCTTCGTCAGCTAGGTGAATTGGACTATGAAGTAGTCCCTGACCAAATGACTGCATCCAAGCGACGCCGCGTACGACCAGAACTACTCCATGTCGTACGCCTAAAGCCCTATCATGCACGCTAAAGGACGCCGTGTTTCCACATTCGGTGTTTGTTTTTGCACAATCTGTTTTTGATTGTTTATAGCCGCATTATGTTCTAAAGCATCGAGTCGATGCTTCTTTGAGAGGGGAGTACTGCGTTGCTGAAATCGTATGGATTCCCACCAACTAGCCCGCCAGATTGTGTTATTGTTTTTTTTTGCTCCACATATACCTCCTTGGCATTCACCACCATACCTTGGCCAATCCCTCCACGTGGGTATGTGCCATTTTATGTGGAGAAAAAGAAGAAGAACAAACCGCTCCTCTGCCTAAGGGCTGAAAGTAGTCTCTGCCACAAGCTCCGCACAAAGGCTAAAATCACTTCACCGACTCCACTGCTCCCAACGCGCCCCAAGGAAAGCGCTGGCGTTTCCTCGACGTCGGACGTTGACACCTGTACGACTGACCCCATTGCTGCAGCCGCCCTGGCGGACGGGGAAAATCAGTTCGTCGCACAAGGGCAAGGAGAGCTCTGTGCGGAACTTGTTTGCACTTTACTCGACGATGACTCGGCCGCTGACGACCAGAAGGTGAGGACCCCCCCTACGTCTAGTGCACAAGACGTAGCGCGTTCCTCTCAGCTGGGATCCACGGGACTCGATCTGAGCAAGCTCAGCGCAGTGTATGCTGCTCTCCTGCGCTGTTTTGAGGAATGTGTTCGCGCGTTTCAAGACGACAAGAAATTGCGTGCATCGCCAACTGAGCAACAACTTCCCAAAAAGTTGGCCGAGCGCGTTCTCCTGTCAGCACGGCTTGATGCGATGGACGCCTGCCACTGTTCGGATCACTCAAGCTGTCGGCAAGCTTCGAAAAGCGAGTGGCCATTGTGCGCCAACTGCTGGGCCAAAATCGCCGGCTGAGTGACATAAAAGTCTCCGAAGAAACGCGCCGGTTGCGCGTCAATGATATCCTGAACAGCGTTTCCCGCCTTCGCAATATCCTCTGATCGCGACAAGAAAAGTGCAAGTCACTCATAGCCAAAGTTGCTGCCGACGCCGGACCGTGCGATGGAGCCGCAGGAACTGCAGCACAACCTGAAAAAGCAAAAAGTGACCTACCAATAGACTACGTTGCCACACTGGAAGAACGCTGGAGGAAGCAGCTTCTTACTGCAAGCGCCAGTGTCGCCGCGATCGAAAGGATGGAATACAGACAGGCGGCCATGCACTCGTGTGCCAAAAACCTCTCCGCTCGAATCACTGAAGACTGTTGTGATACATTCCAGCGGCTAAAAAGACACGGACGAAGGTAGACGAGACAGGACGAACGCCGGACTTCAACTGTCCTCTTCAATCGTCCTGTCTCGTCTACCTTCGTCCGTGTCTTTTTAGCCGCTGGAATGTATCACAATAGTACTACCAACCAACTAGCCCAACTTTCTACGCTCACTGAAGACTGCCAGGGTAGCCCGGAAACTTGGCGCGAGAAGGTGAGGGCTGCTACCCATCGCGAAAAAAAGTCAAAAATGCTGTGCGAGCTGTTCAAGGATTTCCACAATAACCCAACTCGGTTCGAAAAGCGCATGCACAGTGCGATGATAAAAAAGCTGAAAACACGCTACATGAAGAACGCCGTGGAGCAACTGACAGGAGAAGCATTATCCGCAGCTGTCTAGGCTGTGCTTGTGTTCATGTTAAAAGCTTCTATCATTCTTGTTTTCGTTTTCAACCCTATGCATAATACATATTTTCTGCAAACAGTAGCCATAATAGTAGCCGCTAATAATAGTAGCCATAATAGTAGCCGCCATAATAGTAGCTATAAAAGTAGCCCCTTCCCTGCCGCCGCGCTCGGATCCGTTCTGGGAACGATCGGTTAAGTTTCGGGTGGTTGGCTGTGGCTGTGGCATCAAGCACTCGGTGAGGCCGTAAACCCGGTGTATGTCTACCCAGTCTCCAGGCCAGGGGAGCTCCTCCTGGTCGGCTTCCCTATCCCCTGATGTCGTGCCGTTCCAGGCTTTGTTGCGCAGCGGCGTCGGCAGCATCACAGTTTCGCTGGTGCCTAAAGATGGTGGCGCTATCAAGATGACCAACCCTCGAGTTTTTCGGGATGCGTTCCAGCCAGCCACTTCTCATTACGAGACCATCTCTGAGATCCGCCAGTTTGGCTGCGGCGGGATTCTGTGCAGATCGTCAGACCTCGCCTGTGGCAGAGATCTTCTAGCTTCCGCGTCCTTTGCGTCACTTCCGGTAAGCCCCTTTATTACTCCAGATCTGGCTTGTACGAAAGGCATTCTTCGAGGCGTAGACTCTTCCCTGACTCCAGCAGAGGCTCTTGATCTTCTGTCCGCCGCAGATGTCGTTGCTGTGCACCCCTGTAGCCGGGATGTTGGCAACAAGTGGGTGCCTAGAGAATCTGTGATTGCCATCTTGCCGGCACTTCTTGCCCCACTAAAATCAAGGCATGGCCTCTAATTTTTTGGGTTCACCAATTATCGTCTAGACCTCTGCAGTGCAACAACTACTGGCGGATGGCCATTGCGCAGGCGGTTGCAAATCCACCTTGCGCTGTGGAGGTGGTCATGCAACGAGCACCTGCTCTGAGAAGAACGTGAAATGCTGCCTTTGCGTTGGTGCCCACGCTACCAATGCCACGAACTGTCCCTTTCGAGCGCAGGAGATTCAAATTGTTGAGATTATCGACAGAAAACGCTGTTGTCGCCGTGACACTATATTATAAGCGAAGGAACGGGCCTACGGTTATGTAGCTGTGACCGCTCATCAAGGAGTCATGTTACACTCGGCGCCGTCTCAGACTATTGCGTCTGCTGTGGAGCCTTCCATGACTAAAATGGTGGAGTGGATTGCTGCAAGTGTTGCGGAATGCCTTACTAACGTTCTAGTGACTAGGCTTACCCATGCCGTTCAGGCCGGTTTGGCCCCTCTGTCGACAGCAATTCCCTCTTCTCTTAACCGTTCTACACTACCTGAGGCATCTCAGCCCCTGGAACGAAATACTGCCCCTACCACTGTACTTGCCTCGTGTACTTCTAGTGACGTTCGAATCATCTATGATTCTGAGATGATGGAGCCTTGTGCACATGTTCTCAAGCGGAGCGAGCCCCATGTCTCATTCGTCTTCTCCTCGGCGTCCGCAGGCCAAATAAAGGAAGCAACAGCTTGGCACTAAGCCTAAGGACACCATTTCAGAGCAGGCATTTGCTGCTGCTAGGCTTTCGCAACCATAGCGTAGTTGCCAGTTCTATAGTGCAACTGTCCTATTCTTACAGTTTAAACAGATTTACACTACATTTCTTCCCAGTTTAATTCGGATGTCATAATTCTTCACGAAACGTGGCTTTCAACCGGCCAACATTTTAATTTTAAAAATTATCGTTCATGTGTTATATAACCAGTCACGAGTAGGGTGTTTGCTAACTTTAGACTCGTCAAATTTTGCCACAGGGCTAAGGTATCTTTTCAGCGAATCCTTACTGTGAGATATTAGCATTACACTTTGTTCTTCCAGACCACTGGACTTGCTTCTCGATAACTGCAGGAACCCAGTTCTCATGGCTGGCGATTTAAATTCACAACATGAGTCGTGGGGCTATCGGACAAATCTATGCGGGAATCGCCTCTGGGACAGGATGCCTGATAATAGCCTTATGATTTCCAATTCAGGATTGGGCACTTACCTTCGCGCTCAATCTCGATCTGTTTTAGTTCTTACATTCACCAGTCCAGGAAACGGAGTAACGATGTGGTCGACTCTTGATTACGGCACCTCGAGTGACGATATGCTTATTCGTTTGGATATCATTTGTCCTGTAACTCCTGCGTCATATACGTTGTGGTCGCATGTAAACTATGACAAATTTCAGACTATGTAGCGCTGTGCCCTTGCGTCAGTTTCTAACATCGCCAATAACTACCAGTCATGATATTGTACACAGCGCAAAAAGAACGGGAAAAACGAAAGACGAAAGAGTAACACAAACAAGCGCTGGCTATCAACTAGTTTTTACTGAAGAAGAGAAGGGGTATATATAGAAGCACTATCAAGCACACAGACGTTTTCTGGACGGCACGTGGGAGTTCAGATACCTCAATTCTCTCTCGGATAAGGCAATCGAAGGGCTGCTGATACATAAACTGCCTTTCTGGTGAATATAAAAGGCCTCCATTATCTCTCGTGTGACCTTATCGCCGTGTCGGAACAAGATGCGCGTGTTCTTATAATCCGGTACGCACTTGCATTCCTTGCACAGAAACGTAGACTGTGCAAGGGTGTCACCTCTTGCCCTCCTTTCAGCATGAACTTTCATATGCTCGCATTGGCAGTTCCTGCAATGGGCGCCTCTGTGGGAAAGCGGTTCATTTTTTCTCGTATTTTCATGCTCCAACAGGCGCTTATTCACACACCTGCCGGTTTAGCCGATGTACATAGCACCGCATGAAAAGGGAACCTGGTACACCACCCCCACTTCGCAGGGTACTGCCGGGGACAAATGCCGCACCTGGCAGGCACCCCTCTTGCCTTCTAGCCTCTGGCTGATCTCTTTGCATATCGTCCTTAGCTTCCTGAGCGCAGAAAAGACGACGTCGATGTCGTATCTGCCTGCAACTTTTTTCAGCCCATGTGATAAGCAGTGTGCATATGAGACCTCAGCCGGCCTTTTGCTCTTTTGGCCTTCTTTCGGCTGAATGCCATTCTTAAACTGCCTGAGAAGCTTCTCCGCTGTTCTAGAAATGAGTCGATCAGGGTACCGATTCATACGTAACCTGCTTGCTTGCGCCAAAATGCTCTCTCCCATTCTTTCATGGCAAGATTTCCGGAGAGCTGATTGCAAGCAAGAAACGGCAATGCCCTCCTTTATGAGCTTAGAATGACCAGACCGGACGTTTAGCAAGCGTTTGGCTGTCCTCGGGCGATACCAACAGCACACATGTTTTCCCTTCCCACAGAGTGCCAAATCCAAACACTGCAGTTCACTGTTGCTGGGAACATCAGCTGTGAACTCAAGCCCGCGTCCACACTCCTTAAAAATCTTGAGAACGTCGACCAGACTTCTAGGCAAGCTGCCTGTTCGGGTGAACACCAAGTAGTCATCGACATATCCAAAACACCCGAACAACTGACTCATCAATGCCCTTTGAATTGCCTTATTTCGTCTTTCGTTTTTCCCGTTCTTGTTGCGCTGTGTACAATATCATGAATACTTACCAACCCACCCCAATTTCTGCCTCGCTGAACTACCAGTCAACAAGCATACGCATGGCTATAGAGGCTTGTCGTAAAAAGTCGGAGTTCCTGGAGTGGCCATCAAAAGGGAATTCCTCTCATTGTTGGAGGAACGCGGACTGTACCAGAGGTTACAGGCGGAGGAAGGCAGCATAGAAAAAGCTTCTTTATAACTATTGCCCAAATAACTGGAATGATTATAAATTCCTAGCAGCCACCTTTAAACGCATACTTTCTAGCGCGAAAGACAGATATGACTGAGATCATTTTGATTATCTTTCAAAGTCGGGCAACCGAAGTGCATTATTTGGCTTTATATGGTCTAGAAAACAGCTGACATCATTTCGTAGTTTGCAGTCATTAGTTATGTCACCTCAAGAAGCTATCGAGGTGGTTGAATAAATTGCCACGGGCCTGCATAAGCGGTTTTTTTTCCTACTACCTTTACGTCCCATGTTTTTTTCGCCTGTGATGCTAAATAATTATGTCTCTAAAGTTAATCTATCGGAGCTTTCTCAAGTTGTTCAGAGATTGCTAGCTGCTGCTCCCGGTCCTTATGGTGCAACTTCGAAGATGCTCAAGATTCTATTTCAGAAGTCTCCCGACTCCTTGTTACACCTGGTCAACTGTTCTATCAAACACGCTTGGATCCCTTCTGAGCCCTTTACTTAAAAATCAGGGTGGTAGCTATTAACTAGAAAATCTTAGGCCTATTTCTTTAACATAAAACATGGTGAAATTAGTAGAAAGGTGTTACTAATTCGGGTTGCTGCCTTCATGGACCGCAGAACTAATCTCAGCCCGTGTCAACTCGGCTTCCGGCCACGATGTTTGATACGGAATGCACATGTCGATCTTGAGATCCGTATTCTCCTTGCTCGTCGTCAACGCCTGTACGTTGTTTTGGCTACTCTCGACGTCTCTAAAGCATACGACAGTGTAGAGCGTTCCAGCCTATTACATAGGTTCCAGCCTAATACAATTGCAGCCATATTTCAGTACTCTTGAGCACTGGTTGAGCAGCTCACACCTTACGTTAAATATTAACAAATGCACCGTCCTTGTTTTTCCTATACAGGATCCTGATGCGGTCTCTCTTTCATGCCAGTTTCAACCAACACCTCAGGTTCAGTCCTTAAAACACCTCGGCGTCAGTTACGCCGACAAACTCACCTGGCGGCCTCGCATTGACAATGCCGCTGTGAAAGGAGGTCGTGCCGTGGGCATGTTACGTAGGTTGTGCAGTCACAGGTACTCTATGCGCAGTGATGCGCTACTACTGAGTTACATATTGTATGTCAGGCCCATTTTAGAATTTCGCTCTGTGTTCTTTTCAGTTATCGGCTACACACAAACCTCGTCCTCTCATCCTTATGGCGAAGGGAAGTGCTTCGGATGTGTCTTGCCCTCCCCAAATTTGTGGCTACCAATGTGCTGTACCTTGAAGCCCGAATTCCCCCTTTGTTATACCGACTTTACTTTGAACTGTGCAGACTTACCTCAAAATCTATAAACCTCATTCTCACCGTTCGCAAAGCATTTTCTATTGCCAGCCGACCTCTTTTTTGGTGTTCACAGGCCTCGTTTTTATACCCCACAGCTTGTGTTTGTGCAAAGCCTACTTGAACCTTTCAACGTGCAAATTTACAACATCCTTCCAGCACTAAGCAGTGGGTCCTTTGTCCAAGTTCTTTTCGAGAGCATTTTCTCCCAAAACGCTAAACGTTTACCACCCCGTATT
Organism: Amblyomma mixtum; assembly: GCF_055824585.1. Lineage (NCBI taxonomy): Eukaryota > Metazoa > Arthropoda > Arachnida > Ixodida > Ixodidae > Amblyomma > Amblyomma mixtum. Next base: position 159,667,177 of record NC_143012.1, read on the forward strand.
CTAAGTGGACTATTGGAAGATCATTTAAGGTCCCTAGCTACAAAAATTGCGTTAAACGACGCCTCTCAATGTAACGAAAAGGCAGGTATGGGAAATTTATGTCCGTGTTTACACAGGTCCTTTTGGCTGCTCCTTCCAGACTTCACCCCTATTTTTCATGCAGAGTTCCTGGCAGTAGTACTTGGTGTCCGCAAGTTAGGTCCTATTACTGCAGTGGGAGTCATCAACGATTTTTTATCTTTGTGTTCGTCCCTGGCATCGCATGTGGACTGTCCCACTTTAACACTTTTTTATCGCTTCTCCCTTCGCACTTGAGCCTTGTTCCTTTATTTAATATGGGTACCCCGTCACCGCAGCGTTACAGTAAATGAGCTCGCGGATAACCTCGCAAACCTAGGCGGCCGCGTGTTGCCCATCATTTCGACTACAGCGTATATCACAGCGTCTAGGTTTCGACGACGAGCGTTATTAAGCGCGCAAGGCACATCACTTTTAACATGGGCGGAATATCAACATCTGCAATATTCCTGGAGCAGGAAAGTTTGTAGATCTGGTTAGCTTGAAGGGCTATATTCATCTTTTAAGTTCCATTTTTGCTGTGTGTCACATGAAATGTTTTCACGTAGTGTTGTGATGCGTGTTTTCTCAGCGCCCCTCCTGCTTGAGCCAAAGCTGGCCTGCAGTATTTTCAAACAAAAATCTCTGACGAAACAGCGGTGCCGTATCTCTCCTGTAAATTTCTATCTGCGCAGGTTTTGTTTGGCGACGTCTCCCCTCTGTTCATTTTGCCGTGAGCCTGAACCTATCGATCATGTTTTGCTCCATCGTCGCCGTTTTCACCTCGTTGAGAAGATTGCGGGAGGTGCCCTATGCAGCATCTTGGCCTTAGTTTGAGTAGCCCACTCCTGCTATCATTTGGCGCCATCGCGCTTGGGTTCAGCCACACGTCTGTTTTGGCTGCTGTTGAAAATTTCTTGCCGGAGTCTCCTCAACTGCCTTGCTGAAGGTTACAAAATTTTCTTGTCTATGCTTTATTACATTTTGAGTTAATTACTTCTTCCTTTTTTTCTCTCTCTCTTTTTCATACAAACTCTTCTCTTTTCACTCCCTGCCCTCCCGCTGCCTGCCCTCCCATTCTCTGCCCTTCGTAGACTCTTCCGCTCTGCTGTGTGCTTCTCTTTTGCCTTTAGTATGTACAGCTGAGTAGCAAGCTCTGCCTCCCGTTTCTTGGCCGATTCCCCAGTGTGGGTAAGTGTCATCTTTTCAAAGGCTAACAACAACAACTGCTCTTGGCTGGCGCCTCGGCTTGCATCCCCGTAGAAGCCTTGTGTTGTGTTCCAAACGGCTACGTGACATTGGTGGAGGAGCGGATTTCACGTCCCATGTCTTGGACCTCCTCTCGCTGTGGCTCATCGAGTCCCGATCGGCTCCTACTCGCGTCTACACCCGTACATCGCAGTCGCCGCCTCCAGGGCCTCGCTCCGAAGTTTGGTCTCCTTCCACAGGCGCTACGAACTCAACGTCCCATTTGTCATCCTTTCCGTGGCTAAACCAGGCTCATGTCACCTAACACTTCAGCAACCTCGTGTGCCGTCCAATCACCATGGTGCTCCTTTGGGAGGATGTAGACGACTGGCTTGACCAGTTCAAACGTGTGGCTCAGTTCAACCAATGGAGCCTTGCACAGAAACTTCGCAAGTGTGTACTTCGCACTCGAAGACGGCGCCATGACTTGGTACGAGAACCAGGAGTTTGGGCTTCAAAGCTGAGATAACTTCTGCCAGCAGGTGCGTGATACATTTACCAGCACAGACCGTCGCGATCGTGCCCGCCGCCTCCTAGAAGCTCGCATCCAACAAGCCAATGAGAGCGTAATGTTCGCCGAAGACATGACCTGTATTTATCGGAAACCACGGAGTGGCGACATTTGACGCAAGGAGCGAAGGGACACCTCTTCGCTGGTTTAGATTAGAATCCCCCTCCTCCCCCCTCCCGCACCGTCGCGAACTTCATCTCCGAAGGCACACTCATTGAGCGCGCTATGCATCAACGTTCTCGACGCAACGAGTCCGCGATCGGTCAGCCATTCAGCAGTGGTTCGCGAGGAGCTCCTGAAACTGCAGCTCGTCCAGCCTGATCCTACTGCTGCGCCTATCACCGAAATCGTGCGCGAGGACGCCGGGAGTTTCCACCGCATCAGTTGCTACTTGAGCCAAGTCCTCTTATTTATGCGGCAGCTGTCCGTCAGCCCACGGCGCAGCATCTCCCATTCCAACCGCAGCTGTCGCCCACTTTGCCTCCATCTTCCTACCAGCGGCCATCTCAGCAGGACCTCACCATACCACCACCGGCTCGGAAGGCCGACATCTGGCGCACTCCTCGTCAGCGGCCGTTGTGCCAGCACTGCGGGGAAGCCGGCCACCTGTATCGCCGTTGCGCCTACCGTGAAATTGAGTTTCTGGGTTTCTCACGTGAGGCCCCACGTCCTCGGTTGGGTGAGTGCCCTGGCGAAGTCGAGGAATACCTTGCTGCTCGCGAAACTTCTCCGACAGTCCGCCCACAGTCGCCTTCACCTGTGTGCCACCCGTCGCCCAGCCGCGATACCACGAGGACAGGGCGGTCAAAAAGCCCCCGCCAGGGAAACCGAAGGCGGCGACCTCAGGAGGGCAGGTTGCTGATAGACGAAAACGATTTCCCGAAGACCCCTCCGTAACTGCTTGGCAAGATTCTAAGACACTGATAACGGCACAGAGTGATCCCATCACCCTGAGTTCCCGTCTTGCCGACGTTGTAAGCGCCGATCTTTCCGTTCTCTTTGACGGGCATGCATCCCGTGACTGACTGCCCTCGTTGATACAGGGCCATACGTTTCAATAACGAGCAAAACTTTTGCGGATCGCCTTAGCAAGGTCAACACTGAATGGTCGGGAGAGTAAATTCGCACTCTGGTGGCCACCTTATGACACCGGTCGGACGCTGCACTGCACGCGTCACGATTACGAACACAGCGTTTGTGACAGCTTTTGTTATCCTCCCTCACTGTTGCAAGCACCTTGTACTTGGCGTGGACTTTTTGCGAGAGCATGGTGCCCTGATCAACGTTCCTCGCCGTTTGGTCAAGTTTTCAACGCCCGCAACAACTACAGCAAACTCTGAGCAACGCCGCGCACCGTTGTGAATCCCTGACGTGGGTGTAACATACCACCCCGCTCATGTGCCCTCGTTAGCATCCAGTGCGATGACCAGACTAGTGCTACCGGGGTTGCCGAATAGAACACTGACCTTGTGTTGCATAATGGCGTCTGCGTTAAACGCGCTATCGTCCATCTGACCAATGGCCTAGCGGACATGCTGCTTACAAACTTTGGTAACGAACAGCAACACTTCGCCAAGGGCGCCGCGGTGGCATCCTTTGAAGAACAGCCGAAACTCACTACTGCCTCGCACTCCAGGGCGAAACGTCCGCCTTCTGGACGCCTGAATTCGCATTAGATGTTAACCCCGCCTTATCAACGGCCGAGAAATATTCACTAGTCGCCAGTCAAGCAGACGCCCCTCACCAAGCACAGCATTATAACCGATGAACGCATCCGCGCAGTCAGACAGAACTCATACCAAATAGCACCCAGGGAACGCGAAGTAATCGCTGAGCAGGTGGACGCAATGTTGAAGGACGGTGTCATACAGGCGACTCAGGCTACGAGGCACGCCGTAGTGAAGGGCTCCGGAAATTTCTAACCACCTAACGTGCACTGATATTGCACAGTACACGAGTCTGTAGAATTTCGCCTCCAACGAAATCGAACCGCCGCGGCCGGGATCGAACCCGCTTCCTTCGGCTCAGCAGCCGAATGCCTTAACCACGGAGCCACCACGGTGGCCCACCTGTTCTCGTTAAGAAAAAGATTTGGATGCCCCCCTCAATGTGAGGAGGCACCCTTACAACGCGAAGAATAGCCCCTAGAGTGGATTCCTTCTGCGAGCGCTGGAGATGATCCGGTGCTTGTCTTGGGCGGACGAGCTGCTCAGAAGAGACACCCAGTAAGACTCCGTAACGGTTGGTGATGGGGGATGAAGGAAGGTGGGGCTTGTAGGGAGCGTGTGTAAGAAGTCTCCTGGTTTGTCGCAAAGTTTGCATGATGACGGGAATTGGTCTGAGTATCGGACATGCAGTAGTATTGGGTGTGGAGCAGTCCGGGTTTGTAGTTGTCGCCGAAGTGCAGCCTGTGCTATGGTGAGGGATGGAGCTCGGGGTGCGTATTCCCTTCGATTGTCTCGGTAGTACGAGAGAATACCACAGAAGGAGAGCAGGCGCTCCGAGGCGCGTAGAGGCGGCTCGACTCTTCCTTCCCGGAATCTGAGACTTCGGGCTAGGGAATGAGCCTCCTCGTTGCCAGCAAGGCCGGCATGTGCTGACGTGCAGATGGGGGTTATGGGGCGCCAGGGTTGCCAGAAGTATAGTAAACTAGCAGCGGTGCTGGCATAATTTAAAGTGGCAAATTTGGAATCAGCGACAAATTTTGCGGCAGATGTAGAAACAAGAGCAAGCGCGATGGCTGCCTCTTCTGCCTGTGTAGGCGAATTGGCAATGATTGACTTGGAGGTTAGAAGCTTTGCATTGTTGTCGGATACCGCCAGGGCCATACGAGAGCCTTTCGTGTATTCCACTACGTCCACGAAGACTAGCTCACGGTCCTGGCTATACAAACGGCACCGCGAGAAGAGAGCGTTTCTTACGCCGGTGGTCTTAACTTTCGGATCGTGCTCCGCTCCAGCGACATTTCAGCAAATAATGGACGCAGTCTTATCGGGCCTTAAATGGCAAACATGTGTAGTCCACCTGGAAGGCGTCGTGGTCTTTTCGCCAACATTTGAGGGACACCTCCAGCGTTTTTTGCTGTGCTACATGATATAAGAACTGCTGGATTCACTTTGAAACCTGGAAGATGCCAATTTTGTTACAAAAAGCTCCTGTTCTTGCGCCACGTTGTCAGACATCAAGGCGTCCAGCCCGATCCTTCGAAAACGGCAGCCGTCGCCAACTTCCCTACTCCCTCCGACAAGAAGACTGTCCGGCGTTTCTTGGGCCTCTGCGCTTATTACCGATTGCAAACAACACCCATACTTGCCCACTTGGATGCTCGGGCCGAGACTCTGGTCCACAGAGATGCAAGCAACGCTGGCCTCGACGCTGTACTCGTTCGGGGACAGGACGGCGCCGAGCGAGTCATCGCGTACTCCGGCCGGACGTTTTCCAGTGCTGAATCATTCAACCACCGAGAAAGAATGCCTCGCTGTTGCAAGGGCGGTAATGAAATCTCGAACGTATCTATACGGCCAGCACTTTCTGGTCGTGAGTGACCACCACTCACTATGCCGGCTGACTAACTTACGTGATCCCTCTGGCCGCCTAGCACGATGGAGTTTAAGTTGGTTGGTTGGTTTATGGGGTTTAACGTCCCAAAGCGACTAAGGCTATGAGAGACGTCGTAGTGGAGGGCTCCGGAAATTTCTACCACCTGGGGTTCTTTAACGTGCACTGACATCGCACAGTACACGGGCCTCGAATTTCTCCTCCAAAGAAATTCAGCCGCCGCGGCCGGGATCGAACCCGCGTCTTTCGGGCCAGCAGCCGAGCACCATAGCCACTGAGCCACCGCGGCGGCGGAGCTTAAGTCTACAGTATTATGACATGACCATCATATACAATTCCGGGCCCCAGCACGAAGATGTTGACTGTCTGTCGCGCTCTCCAGTCGAGCGGACTTTCCGGACTTTCTTATCATCCCGGCCGTCAACGCGATAACTGTTTTCCAGCAGCAACGCGGGGACCCGGAGCTCGCACCACTCATCGACTTCGTGGAAGCGCGTACTAGGAAGATACGCGGTCTTTTTGCAAGGGCGCAGCCCTCATTTTGTATTTGAAACAACGTACTACACAAGATCAACTTTGCTCCAACCGGGAGAGATTACCTCCTTGTCGTGCCAGAACTTCTGCGCGCAGAAATATTGCAGGCGTGTCATGACGAGCCCATCGCCGGTCACCTAGGATACTACCGCACTCTGGCTGGCGCCAAAAGGATTTACTACTGGCCCAAACTTGCGGTGCCAGTTCGCCGCTACGTGCGAACGTATCACAAATGCCAGCGACTGAAGGTACAGGCTCTAAGACCGGCTGATTTACTGCAGCCTGTACAAGTGCCCAGACTCCCATTTGAGCAAGTTAGCGTGCATCTGCTGGGTCCTTTCCCAACTTCCTCTCGGGCAACAGGTGGATAATCATCACTACTGATTAACGCACTGCGCTGAAACCAAGGCCCTCCAGCATGGCACTGCGGCCAAGAAAGCTAAATTCTTCGCTGAGCGCATCGTCCTACGGTACGGCACCCCAGCAGTAATAACGCACCGCGGCACCGCTCTCACTGCCAAGCTGCTGGGATACATCATAAGCTGAATGCCACTAACCACCTTAAATCAAACATATACCATCCGCAAACGATTGGTTTCACAGAACGAATCATCAAAACTATCGCCAACATGCTTTCTATGTACGTGGATGTTGAACATCGGTCTTGGGATGACATCCTGCCGTATGCCACCATTGCGTACAACACGGCACAACAAGAAACTACGTAAATGACGCTCTTCTCTCTACTCTATGGCCGCAAGGTGTCCACAATGCTGGAAGCCATGTTGTTCCATGATGGCCATGACATTGAAGTTGGTGCAGAGGAATTTATCTGACGCGCAGAAGAAGCGCGATAGCTTGCAAGACTGCGCAAGATAGTGTGAACACCGTCCTTCGAAACATAAAACAGGTTATCAGTCCACTTAATTTCTTCGTTCTATTGTTCCTGTGATCGTCTTTCTGTTTTTCTGTTCCCTTTACGCCGTGCACTTTCGCATTTGCCACGCCTCAAGGGCTGCTTTCGCCCCTTATCTTATTCCTACTGAGGAGCCCCGTGTTCCGCGGCCGATAGAAAAGCCACCTTCTTCAAGCGTACCACACAATTGTTCCCTTATCTTGGGGCTTCGTGGTGCTGCGTATCTAGAGACCTAGGCGCCCGGGGTACAGCGGACAAGACGTGCTGTATGCCGGACTGCCACTTACACCTCCGAGACAAATTTCTTAATTGTGGTTTCTGTAGCCGATTCGAGGAGCCTGAGAAATTTAACCGGACTGTACGGATTCAAAAATGTAGTACCTTTAGTTTAAATTTGAAATATAGAGCAAAATTATCAACAAACGTACGAATCCGCCCGAACGTTAACCCGGAAGTACGGCAAGCACGCGTTCTGTCTTGAATGAACGGCAAGCGGCGCGATTTCAGCTTATGCTCCTATTGTGCACAAATTATAGTTATGTTTTGAATGTTCGAGGAGGGGAAAAGCGATAAACATGGTCGTCTTAATTCCCAACAGCGCAGGCACGTGTAGCAGCATAGACGCCCAGGAAGCTTATTTATTAAACATCAGACAGTAGCTGGGAACAAAATATACTGGTACGAGTATATGGGACTCCCAGGTCGCAACTAGTGCTGGTAGGGTTTTTTGTCACATATTCTCTGCTGTATCAACACCGTTGTGCGCGCGCCATCAGTGCGCACCCTTTAGTTCATTGCGTTAGCCGCTGTACTCGCTTTTTCCCTCTTCCCCTCGACCCCCTCCCTCTTTTTCATGCCTGTAAAAGCGAGCCGAGCGCGAAAATAAACCTAGGGTCTCCTCACTTGCTGACAGGCGTAGCTTCGATTCTTCGGAGCGCCTCTGAGGCGGCCGTGGCGATGCAACACACGTAAAAAGCCGAGAATTCAGGAGAAAAAGTATATTGTTTTCTTTTTTTTGACCGAGGGACGGAAACATGAAAGGAACCAGGACTTGTTCTATACGGCCTGTAATTGATGTATTGAACGAGTATTCTGCAGAACATTCAACTGTGGCAGACTGCTGCAACAAAAAGGAAATATATGAATAGTTCACTCATTATGTGTTATGTTAGAGTCCTCAAATAATTCGGGGTTGAGCCACATGAACAGCTCGGAACCAGGACAAGACTACAAAGGGCACACAACACATCAGCGCTGGCTTTCGACGGTTTTCTCTTGCTGATTCACGATTTATATATGCTAAACTTGCATACGTATTTGTAAATATAATTCGTGCTTAAGAAATAAAAAATATCGAGGAGTAACCGTTCCTATTGTTTTGTGCCGTTTCTTGTCCTGTCCTGGTTTTTGAGCTGTTTATGTGGTACATCAACCAACTCCCGCAACAAGCTTCGATTCTGGGCTTCAGCCATTACATCAACATTAACAGTCATTTGGTAAGGAAGGCCTAGATGCCAACATTGCGCTCTTCTGTTCTGCATGGGAATGCAGTTGCATGTGGTGAGCAATATAAAAGTGGATTTTTTTCAGCATTGTGAAATTTCGTAACTTTTGCATCTGTTTTCGCAACAGGTCCAGACGCATTTTACCTTGACCAGCCGAGTTCGGGGTCACCAGGACCTCAAGGTGCTACTCTGACGAATCGGCGTAGGGGACTAGGAGTGAGCGAGCTGCCATATGCAAAGCCTATCATGGTACCACGGCCGCCCAAACCAGAAGAGATTTTAAAGCCAGTCGTGAACAGCCCGGATCAATAAATTAAACGTGACAGCTAACAAACCTATGGCAGAGAGAGGGTGTGGTAGATGGTCCTTGGCGATCACAAAATGAACAAGGGAGGGGAAAACCTCAGGTAGCTTGAGCCAACGTTTCGACAAGAGGACTTGTCTTCGTCTGTGTGTGTCAGTGTTTTTTGTTGCCTTTTCCTCAGAAATAAAAAGAGAGAATTCGGTTTCCTGAGCTATGTGCGACAGACGGGCAGTATACGTATATAACTCCCGCAAGACTCCGCATCGCATCTGTTTTAAGCGGTTGTGTTTTCCTCGCCACCCGTGTTACGCCACCCGTCTATAGACTCTCTAGTGGCTTCTCAACGACTCTTTGCCTCTCCGTAGATATGTCATTTTGTCTGTTCGTAGCCTATAGACTATCTACTAAAAGTGTATAGCCATAGATCTATAGATTGTCAATAGACTATATGGTTTGTATTGTGTATTGTATGTGTGTATTGTGTATTGTATGTGTATTGTATGTGTCTCGTCTCCCCTTTCTGCGTCCTTCGTGAAGTTTGCGCTGTTTTCGTTGTGACTGTCCATGTGCTATTTAACTATGTTTCTACTGAAAGCATCCACTGAAGCTACAATGGCTGGTGCTCTGCCTTCGAGGGCATGAACCTGCCTGGAATACATCACATCAAGATTTTTTAAACTTTTCTGCGATGGCCCCTATCAACATCACTACTGCTGTCATTTGTGCTCTGATAGACAAACTAAACTTATCCAGTGCTGCCAGGCCTGACAACCTCACTGCCAAGATATTAAAAGCTACAAAAATGTATCTTCTCATTTTCTAAAAATAATCTTTGATCAATCTCTTGCGAACAGTTCCATACCTAGTGACTGGAACATTAACAAAGTCATTCCTGTGTTCAAGGCTGGCAGCCGGAGCGACCCGTCGAATTATCGTCCTATTTCATTAACTTGCATACCATGTAAATTTCTTGAGCATATTATATACTCGCATATTGCATCCCACCTGAATTCCAACTCCTCCTTCTTCAAAAATCAGCATGGCTTTCGTCACGGCTATTCATGTGAATCACAGTTACTTGAGTTTACCGTGGACCTTCACTTAAACCTTGATTCTTTGTTCCAAACCGATGTCATCTATCTTGATTTTTCCAAAGCATTCGACCGTGTCCCACATCAACGTCTTATGTTCAAACTTTCAGGTCTTCACCTTCACCCACTTGTGTTAGACTGGATTCACAATTTTCTCACAGCTCGCTCTCAGTTCACTGTAATAGGCGGACTTCCTTCAAATTCTACTTCCGTCTCCTCCGGAGTACCACAGGGGTCTGTGTTGGGTCCGCTTCTCTTCTTAATATTTATTAACGACCTCCCACACAATATCTCATCCACCATCCGTCTTTTCGCAGATGACTGCCTTATCTACCGCCGTATAAATACTAAAGACGATCAAGCTGCCCTCCAAAACGATCTGAAGCTCATTGAAAATTGGTGCTCTTTGTGGATGATGGAACTGAATATTAGGAAGTGCAGTTTTATGGAAATTTCTCGGAAACCCTCCAATTTAACTTATCCTTACTCTTTATTTTCTGAGGACCTATTGCAAGTTGAATCTTATCGTTAGCTTCGCATCGCAATCAATAGCAAATTAACTTGGGTTGATCATATTGTCACGTTGTAGTGACGGCGGTCCAGCGTTCAGGAAGACAGCAACAGAGACTTTCAAACGAAGTTCTTTATTTGGGCTGACTTGCGCCCTCAAAAGAACTGAATCACTCGGCGGCGGCGTAAGCAACAGGCGTGCTCGGCGGTCGTCGAACTACGAATGTCCTCCGCTCGCGGCATTGCTCAATTTAAAGCCGGCAAGGAAACTTCCAGATAGCAGGACAAGATCATCTACAGTAATCTGGAAAAACCTAGATGCAGCCTTTCATGGCTGCGATCAATCGAGATTAGACTGGTCGCTTCTCGCGTCACGAACAAAAATGATAACGACCCTTTCCTGGGGCCCTGAGCGCGAACGAACGGACACTACAATGATACGTGGCATTACCCCCCTATCAAAGAAGCATAGTCTCGATGCTTTAAAATGAAAATAAACACGGAGAATGCTCTTCGAGACCTTTAGCGTTCATAATAAGGTTTAAAGGCAGCGGTAAAAGCTGGCCGTATCGTCGTCGTCGGCGGCGTTTTCGTAGTTTTCGTCGTCGTAATTAGTTGTCGTCGTCGTCGTAGTTGTCGTCGTCGTAGGGGTCGTCGTCGTCGTCGTAGTTGTCGTCGTCGTCGTAGGGGTCGTCGTCATCGTAGGGGTCGTCGTCATCGTAGGGGTCGTCGTCGTCGTAGGGTTCGTCATCGTAGGGGTCGTCATCGTAGGGGTCGTCATCGTAGGGGTCATCATCGTAGGGGTCATCATCGTAGGGGTCGTCATCGTAGGGGTCGTCGTAGTTGAGGCATAGTCTTGTGTTTTCGTCGATAGAAGATCTTATTAGTTCTTGCGCTATGAAGCAACCTTGCCTCCAGAGGCTGCTCTATTCAGTTTAACCTTCGGGGGCTGGGGCAGCGTCCACGTACGGCGTAACCTCGGCTAGGAGATACATAGCGCGGTGACGATGGCGACGGAGAACGCGATAGGCGGCTCGGCGATGAGTATCCTTCCAGACGCAAAAAAAATCCTCGATTTCGGCTGGTCGCTGGCCGGGTCGGGGTCGTGGGGCGTCGTAAGAGACCCCTCGGATGCCCGTTCTCCTCTATGGGCAGTACCGGAGAATGTGACCGGCCTCTCCTGCAGTGGAAGCATAGTTGGCGGTGCTGGTCGGGTGTTCCCCACTCGTCGCATTTCCTCGGCCGTCTGCGACGCTCGTAGTACGGGCGAGTTGGGGCGAGAGGGCAGCGCTCCAGCGCAGCTGGCTAAGGGCGATAGGGCTTGGGTCCCATCGTCGAGGTACAGGACGGCGCACTGCTGCGGCGTAAGTCATGACTGGGGGCTGCAGAGGCTGCGTGGATGATGGCGTCACACCCAAGGCCTGCTGAACTTCGTCCCGGATGACGTCAGTGAGCGATGAAAGTTGCGGCTGCGTTTCCGTTGGCAGCAATCGTCGGAGCTCCTCTCGCACGACTTGACGTATAACCTCCCGCAGGTCATTGCTGTTAGCGGTGTCCAGGCAGCTTGCTGAGAAAACGCGCTGCTGGCGGTCATACTGGCGGGCTCGGACATCAAGAGTTTTTTCCATCGTGGATGCCTCTTCTACAAATTCCGCGACAGTTTTCGGTGGGTTGCGGACGAGGCCGGCAAAGAGCTGCTCTTTAACTCCTCGCATGAGCAGCTTTACTTTTTCTTCTTCCTTCATGTTTGCGTCGGTACGCCGGAAGAGACGCTTCATTTCCTCAGTGTACACAGCAACGGTCTCGTTTGGGTGTTGTATGCGAGACTGTAGCAGCTGCTGGGCTCTCTCCTTTCGCAAGACGTTCGTGGAGGTCTTTAGAAGCTACTCCTTGAAGGTTTCCCAGTTCGTGAGGCTAGCTTCCTCATTCTGAAACCAGATTCTTGCTGGTCCCTCCAAGGCGAAGAAGACGTACCTAAGTTTCGTAGCATCATCCCAGTTGTTGAAGACAGCCACACGGTCGAACTGTTCCAGCTATTCTTCCGTGTCGGCACCAGGCGAAGCGTCAAAGGTTGGCGGCACCCGGGGCTGGTGAAGAATGATTGGAGTCGTCGTCTGGGACAAGCTCATGGTTGACGTTGCTGCTGGCTTTCGCTTCCGGGTAGGGTCCGGCAGAATCCCGAACTCAGGTGCGTCTCCTAGCAGGCGTAGGCTTGCGCGGTGGACTGGACTCAGGTCCTGCGGTGAATGACTCAGAGGGCTGGCGTCACGACTTGTAGGGGGTGTCCGGAACATGAAAGGGTACCCAGCACCTCCACCAGATGTCACGTTGTAGTGACGGCGGTCCAGCGTTCAGAAAGACAGCAACAGAGACTTTCAAACGAAGCTCTTTATTTGGGCTGACTTGCGCCCTCAAAAGAACTGAATCACTCGGTGGCGGCGTAAGCAACAGGCGTGCTCGGCGGTCGTCGAACTACGAATGTCCTCCGCTCGCGGCATCGCTCAATTTAAAGCCGGCAAGGAAACTTCCAGATAGCAGGACAAGATCATCTACAGTAATCTGGAAAAACCTAGATGCAGCCTTTCATGGCTGCGATCAATCGAGATTAGACTGGTCGCTTCTCGCGTCACGAACAAAAATGATAACGACCCTTTCCTGGGGCCCTGAGCGCGAACGAACGGACACTACAATGATACGTGGCAATATTACAAAAATCACGGCCGACGCTTCACGTACACTTGGTTTTATTAGAAGATCACTTCCCTCTTCCCCCGCTAACATACGTAAACTGGCATATGAAACTCCGCAGTAGGCTGGAGTATGCATCCGCGATCTGGAGTCCTCATCAGTCCTACCTAATTAATATGCTTGAAGCCGTCCAGAACCGTGCAGCACGCTTCATATCGTCAACATACGACTTTCATTCCAGCGTAAGTTCCTTTAAATCATCACTTGACCTCACTTCCTTAGCTCTCAGACGAAAAGTTGCGCGCCTTTGATTGTTCTTAAGTTATACTTCAATTTCACCTATCTCCGTGGTTCCCTCATATCTCCTCCCTTTCGTACATCGCGCCGCCTTTTTAATTCAAATAGCGTCCAACGACTTCATGGCTCCACCAATGCTTTTAACAACTCCTTCTTTCCGACCGCAACTGAAGAATGGAACCTTCTGCCCGACTCACTAACAAATGTGCACGATGCGACAAGGTTTAAGGCGATGTTGTTAGATCACCTGGGTTGACATGTCTTTTTTTTTCGTCGACTTGTGTTTATATGAAAATTATGTTTCCTGTATTGAGTTTTGCTGCCCTAACCTCTCGCCGACGTGTGTGGTGCTTGTGGCCTAAACGCATTTTTTACCTGCACCGTTCTAACTATCGCGTTCTTTGCTTCTCTTTATGTTCCTATATTGCATTGTTATGTTTTTGTGACCTTTGTTTTCCCACATCAACCTTGTATACGCTCCCCCCTTATGTAATACCCCGACAGGGGCCTTTAAGGGGCAATAAATGATGATGATGATGATGATGATGACGGTATTTGTTCGCGTACAAAAGGCACGTTATCCTCCTCATCCGTTTTTTTTTTCTCCTGCGACTCTTTCAGCTGCAATCGGCGCTATCCTAACACCGAACCGGACACCGTCTGCCCGGATGGGGCGTTTCATTGCCCGATTGACCAAAGCACGTATCCGCGTAGCCACAAGGAAGTTCTTCTATTAGTGGAGTAGCGCGTTGCTGCTGCCAGACTCTCTGTCCGGTGCTACAGTTTGTTTCTTTGCACTTATAGGTGCGCAGCTTCCATTGTTCTTATCGGTCATTTGTGCGAAAGGCTTCAGTGCTTGCCATAGGATCGGTGAAGAGGCAATAGGTTTAAGAGCGCACTGCTCAAATTTTGCATAACGCGCCTAAATGATGTGACAAAAATCTTGTAATATGACTTGAAAATGCTACTGTAAAAATTATTTTGGGGGTGTCTTAATTGTCGCAGAAAAATATGAATGAGAGAAGGCAATAGTCATTAAAAAAAGGCATAAAAAAACGCTTTAGTGAAGGTGCGGCTTGGAATGATAAATGAGTGGTGCAAACATTTCAATTAGCAGCCCATTTAAACAGTTCCTACACACGGATAGGACCTGTCTCTAACTTGTTGCCTGAAAGTATGTGTTGCAAGCACACTTTCTGCGGGCCTTGCTTTCAGTTGCCTTCGGCCTAGGCCACGCGGACATCCGGCTCTTCTCGGAATCGGCTCTGAGCTGCCGATCCTGGCAGCACGCACGTGATTTATTTTGAGTTCTTTGGAATAAGTCACATCTTAGTAAAACAAACTCCTGCATCCTCGCGGCAGAGGTGCTTAGCTTCACTTTAAAAGAATGCTTAAAGGAGCCTGTGACCACTGCGGATGGTGGTGGTGAAAACCTATAATGGTATTAACAGGAAGGGTGACTTGGGCCAGAATCTCGTAGACGGGGCCGCCGGTCCTGACTTCCGATAGCTTCTGCTTTCAGGACCCATGCGATCAACAGTTGCTCATCGCAGAGGCTAGAGGTGGACAGAGGAGCCCCCTCTAAAGAGGTAACGTGGTTGCCAGGAGATGAAGGGGGGGGGGGGGGGGTGTTTGGGCACTCCCACATGGAGTTGTGTAGAGAGATTTGGGCGCTGTTGCAACAGGGACAGCGCGAAGGGTATTGTGACGGAAAGATGTGCTTGTGGCGGAGGTCTGGGATGGAGTTCGTCTGGAGCTGACGCCATACTGTAGCGTAAATTACATTCATTGATTTGGATGCGTGAAAACGAATGTTTCATCACATTACTGCGGAATTTCACATCACATACTTCACATCCATGATCAGTCTGCCAGATGCTAAACGCTGTGTGAAAAAGTTATGCGTCCTGCTTAATGTTCAGCTCAGGAACCCATGTTTGACAGAACATCTATTGACTCATATTTTAATGCGCTAGCATTATTGGCCGCGGTGAGAGGTTTCAGCGATATGTGTGTATTGTTTTTCTGCGTCACATAGACGGGAAAAATCTCAGAAAAAAATGGAACCGCGTGTCGGATTTGAACCCAGGAAATCTTGTGGCAAGCGAGTAAGGAACCTTATAGCTAGAGCGTTTTTTCTACCTCTTGTGCCGGTTTTTGCAGAGCTCATTTCATAAAAACAACAAAAAATATATAGCAACAAGGAAGAACAACAAGCGCACTCAGAACAAACTGTTTATATAGAAAATGTAGCTACGACGAGTGCCGTATTATTTGATGGATAGAGGTGAACATGGTTCGCGAATCAAGGCAGCTGCAGTTAAAAATAAAAACAGAGAAACGTTCCAATCAAAAAAAAACGTAGACTAAGTTTCACGGGTTGGATTAAAAGCTTTGAATTTCTCACGGAAAGCGAGTATGGAACCTAATAGCCACGACGCGCTTTTCCGTTACTACCGGGCTTCGGCTTAGTGCCAGATTTAAAAAAAAAACATCACACAACAACAAGAAAAAAAGTGGTAGGGTTTGAATGTAGCTAAACCGAGTAGACGGGTAAAAGCATGTCTTTAGACTGATTGGCTCAGGGGTTTACTTTGTAGGTAGCTGACACGTCTAGCGACAATATTAGACTCAGGCTAAGGTCTGATCCAGGTTAGGCAGATCTGGTATCTTTGCGTGGCAGATAGAAGCGGATGAAGACGACAATGTGCAACGCACAGCGCGAATGTGTGCGGCAGTTTAAGACAAAGTATGATTGGCTTAAAGCTAGTGCATGCTGTGACTATCTGAGTGCTTGTAAATAATCTGCACATAGCCCCTTCTGTACATGCATAAACGCTTGAAGTAAATACCATGTTGCGGAAAAAATGCGGCGATAGCATAATGCCCTGAAGCACCTTGTTCATCGCACTAACGTACCGCGTAGCAACTGGGGTTTTGCCAAGCCTTGCGACTTTATATCTTCCTGCTCTTACCCAACCACCGAAACCACTGACTTGTTGTTCTCCTTCCTGGGCACTATCGCCTCTACGCAGCAAAGCGTTTGTGTCTTGTGTGAATGCAAAGAACCGCACGCCAAAGTCTGCGATACCTTAAGGAGCTGAGATGCATAGTTGGTCAGCAGTCACATGAGACTCGAATACTAGGCGATTGCCTACATTCTGAAGACAAGGTTACGTGTGACCATCTTTTCGAAGTTCGCAAAGCGGCGGTGTGACGCCCACTGCTCGCTGGGCGGAGACACATAAGGTAGCGACGGGTGCAGCCGCTAATGCCTCGACAGGCAGCAAATGTGATTAACAAGTGGCAAACACCAGCTCAACAAGTTGGCCTGTGAGATCAGCGATGCCAACCGTTCGCTTAGAATTGCAAATGCTCCTTTCGACGCGGTTGTGCTAATCCTGTCACACGTGCACAGGTCCCTTCAATAACTGAGTGATTCCCGAATCTGAGTGAAGTCTGAGTGAGTCTGAGTGAGCCCCGAATCTTGGCACGCCCGCTCAGCTGCGGGTACCAGCGCTTCGTTTTTCTTGGACACGTTTAGTTTCAGGGAAAAAAATACAGGCATGGCGATCCTAGATTAAAGCTTGTCATAAAACGTGCACGTTTGACGCTTTATGAAATGTTTATTTTCACTGTAATCAAATTTTCATGTGTCAATTCCTGCGTAGCTCGACCGCCATGGTGGCCGTATTGGCGGTCAAAGCGGAAAACCGGTCTTTTGGAGAGGGCCTACAGCTACCGCTTACCGTGTACCTCGAGTCCCCACTGCGCATGCGTAGATTGCCTTGAGGGCACCAGATGGCGTCAAGTTCTCGTCAACAGTAGGGCGTCTCGATGTAGCGCACCACGGCGTCGCTGGCATCGAAACACTCTAGTCAACAGCGCGCCCGCCATAAGCGTTGGGAACAAACAGCGCGTGCATAGTAGCGGGCCGCGGTACGCGCCATGATACTGGTTCCCGTCAGCCGCTGCTTCCGGTCTCTTTGGATCATGTGCTTTGGTCACTGCGCTTAAATATTTGTTCAAAATAATTCTACTCGGTTCATTCTTCATAACTACAATCGGACCACCTCTATCTCTACCATGGAACAAACCCTGTCTGTAGTCATTTTCCTCCGGCCGCTAGAGTTCTCGCCTCTTCCTTTTTCACAAAATACACTTCTGTAACAGCCACCTGCGCATGAACAAATCTCTAATGCCTCCTATCGTTCCGCCCGCGTTGACCACTCTCACAAAGTTCGAATTCTTTCGTGTCGAATGCTCGAGCGACAAATCAGAACTGCTGCGATTCTGAAGAGGAAAGCAAAACTGGACCGTCCCAACCAGTGAGGACATGAAACTTAAGGTCTACCTGGAGGGAACGCCCATACAGAAAAAGACAACAAGAAGAATCTTGGGAACGTGGGCTTAATCAAACCACCGCAGTGCTCACACTTTCACCCTGCTCAAATCAACAACGCTACAAATCGCAAGCATTATCAATAGCATCGTCAACAGGCGACATGACATGCGTTTAGAGGAAACACTCCGTGTGTCTTGCCGTCTCCCTGACTCGCCAGGATGGCTTCGCCTTCCACCCGGGGGTGATTGCAAAGAGGAAGATGAGCAGCGGCGGCCGCCGCTCCGCTAGCGCGCGGCACGAGATAGCTGGCTGGATGACTGAAGCTCGGACCGGCATTTTGGCTAGCTGTCGTTAAGGTACTTTCCCCGGAAATCCTGCTACAAAAGTTTTAGAACTCTATGTCGCGTTGTTTGCAACAGCCTCGTTTGGAGTTTCTTTTAGGTGATTCATTACGACGGGAAAATAAGAGGGCTTGCCCCTGACGAGGTTTGGATTGTATAACAGTGCTCTCTGAGTCCTGAGTACATAAAAATCAGATTTTTTGAACACCCTTTGTCCTTTTTGAAAAGTGCCTGGATTACGCATGCATTTCTATAATAACCACGCGGGCATTCCACTAATACGAGCTCCATAAAAACGGTAACTTTAACTCTACTAAGCTGATGAGGGAGGCCGGGGATAAAGTGGAAAAGACAGCTTGACTGGTTGCCGCCTCTCTGAATGAAGTAGCAACTTGTTGTCAACAGAGGCAGACTCCTCTCACCACGAAAAACAAAATGAAGGGAAGGAGAATAGCTAATGAACTGTCTAGTATTGACGTAAATGCAAAGCTCAAATAACTGCACGCATTCACTGCATATAACTGTATAGGAAAATATACACTAGGGAGTAAATAAAGACAAAATAAATATATGATAAGCGAAAAATTTCTTAAAAGTACATTATGACGTCTTGGCAATACATCATTCAAAATATTGGAGTAGGGGTCTACCAGGACAGATATCTTAGTTGTTCTGAATACGTACTGGAAGATATACGCCTCAAAGGAAAAGGTGTAGACACATGAATGGTTATGTGTCATTAAGAGCTATGACATCATGAGCCAATTATAGAAATGCAGGCAAAGCATAAAGAATGGCAAAACGGTGCTTATGAACCGGATACAAATTCGCATGTAAAAAAATGGCATTCAAAGGGATATATTTTAGCTGAAAATAATGGCGTAACTCAAATATTGATGTATTTTGTGGGCGCTTGCTTGGTGTGTAAAAAAGTGAAAAAAGTATTAAAATCGGTTACTGGTCATTTCCTATCATAAGTATATCGTCCTGCCTGCATATCTGAAATTTCACTGCACGTATATAATGCACAGGCTACTTGAATGTGGATATCTGCCCTGAAGAAGGCATCAGGCTCGTCCTGAAACATTCGGGTTTCACTTTCGGCCCTTGTTTTTCTTTTAGTTTCTACTTTCATATAAAGTGCTCCCTTCAAAAAAAAGAAGAAAATGTAGACAGAAAATTTGCATTTACTTTCACGCCGTTTTCATGAATTGAATCAAAACAATGTAGACACATATCGGTGGTATTTTTAAAAAACACGGCAGCCGACTTCTATCACGGTACGTCTAGCTTAGGTGGCGGATGGAAAGAAAAAAAAGCTATAGCGCGTAGAAGTCATCTCATTATATTCTTCATGTTCGTCGTCGTCTTGTTTGGAAATTCTGCGACGTGATAAGCACCGCGCGGCCTTCGCGCGTAGTCGAAACTATCGTGAAGCGGAGGTTGACTCGAGGGACGCGCTCGGGCTACACCTGGCTCTGGGACTAAAAGGACTGACCTCATTCTTGAGTTCTCCCCTACACCACCTGCACGGCTCCCCTTTTGTTCGTGACAATTTATGTAATAGATGCCCGTCCCCACGAGTGATCACTGTTGACTCCAATTAGTGCTTACAAGAAACATCTTTAAAATGTGCAGATATGCTTTTTGGAAGGACGGATCAATTGGTTGTTTGCTGTTCGGAGCAAACACGCTTTCTCTGCGCAGTCTTTCGCTGGATAAGTCCTCTCGAAGTGGAACATATTCCAAAACATGCGGGAACCTTTTTATGACTATGTGACAAGAGCACAGTGCCCTCTTCTAGTGGACTCTTGAGGCTGGAGCTTTCCCCTCGTTATTGCAGCGCCGATTTGCCATAATCTTCATGACACCTAGCCCACAATATCCTAGTGATTTGACATTGGTCTTTCCATGCGCCTTGAATGCTTTGGAATTTCACATGCTTGAAGCCACCTTGAAGCAGGTGTCTTCCTTCCCCTGTATCCGGTAGAATTAACGGAACTGGTTCGCTGGGTACTCTGTAATCGCTGGTGATGGATCCGTTGTTCAGGGCTCCTTCCATTTCAGTTGCAATCGCTTGCCGCTCTTCCACTATTACTGTACGTTGCAGTATGGTTTTTCGGACCGCTGTCTTGACGCTTCTCATAAAACTTTCGCAAAATCTTCCCAACCACGGAGCATATTCCGTTATTTTTTTCCTGTGAATGTGATATCCGCTTGAGTAATCCTGATAATATCCGCTTATGATAATGCTTAGTGTCTTGTGAATGTTCTGTTTCGCTATTTAAAAAAAAACAACGTGATTGCAAAATTTAATTATTTCAGGCATTCCTCTCCTTGCGAAACATCTGTGCAATGAGAGCATAAACCGAAACCCCACGTGATAGGCGCCTCGTCTTCGCTCTGGCCGTCGTCTTTCTTTCGAATAACAAACTTCAAATAAAGGCTAAGGTGGGATATCGCGTGGAACAATGCAACATACAGCACCATTGTCTTCTCAAATGCAAGTAAGAAAGATTATCTTATTTGCATATTCCAAACTTCGCGACGTTAAACCCCAATAAACTAAAACAATCCAAACTAAGCGTGAGCAATGAATGTGACAGTAAACAGTCGTATATAAAACGGAGCATTTCATTTCATAGGTAGTAGATATTTATTAATGCGTGTAAGGTATAGAATGTTAGAATTACTGAAAAGCACGCTTTTCATGTCATCATCGAATTTAAAATTGTTATCTAAAACAATGTTCAGACGTTTGGAAGCGCGCACTAGTTTTAATTTTAATGTCTTGTAATTTTGCTCAACCATGCAATAAAGATGCACTAAGGATACTTCCCTCCTGCTATCGATTCTTAAACAAGTAATGTCTCTACATACATTCTATACACTGCATATACACTCATACCACTAATTATTTTCAAAAGCATTCAATGTAGGTATATATTTCTGCTGTGTTAAAGCACGTTTCGTCGGCCCGTGGTTTCAAATGCAAAATTGAAATCTGAAAACTATATTGCACCTGTTTCCAAAGTTGGTTATTTTGGAGAGGACTGCTTGACTACTTTTCCACACACTGAGAAAAAACGCGGAGTATTGAGACGGGCCTTTAGTTTGCTAATTCCTTTCATCACCTTTTTGTACGGTACTCTGACGTCGGCATGCTATAAGCATTTCGCAAATACTCCCAATAATAAGTTCAGGATGAAAATGTGCGTCAGACACGGTGCGGTTATTTATATTGATATGTTCAGTGCCTCGAGTTTTTTTTTTCATTTGCGTCCCTGCTTTCACCATCCTTGAGTATTGATGATACCAAAATAACTACAGACTGAAATACTGGACTCAAGAAAACAGTTCTAGTTCTACGATACGGTGTCATCGAGTGCGCAATCTGTTGGGCGTGGTGTATTTGATTAAACAAGTTACGTGTTCTGGCGTGTAGCCAGACATCCAGTTAATCGATGCTAATGGTTTCTTCATGTTCAATCTGGTCTTGGGGGTTAGCCATAAGGACTGCAGTCAAGATTACGAGTTTCAGGCGGAAGAATTTGCGCTAGAGGCTAATTTCTTTAATTATTTCTGCACAGGTAACTTGGCTGTCCACAAGCAACTCTACGGTGGCGTCTACTTTATGGACCCCTTGCCAAAGACGGAGACGGGGAAAATTAGTCGCCCGGCGCTGTCTCGCTCTCTTGTTCGAGCCTAGTGAAGCGTCCCGATGTAAAAATATATCACGTGGGGCCCACGACCCATCGCCTGGTGTTGGCCATTCTTTGAGGCGAAACGGTCAACTGCTCCACAGTATAAACTGTCCACTACAGTGTAACTGTCTCGGGTCACCTGGGGCAGCTAAAGTGTGTGTTGCAGCTCTGTCTTGAAGGAACGCTTACAGTCACGTCTACAGTCGTTGCCATTCTGTTACTATATGCAAACCTACCAGAAGAAAGAATACAGTCAGAGAGCAAACCATTTACTGCCTATGTTCTAATATTCCTGCCCATTGTGAAAAAAAAAGGTGATACGCTAGGATTTTGAATGACTGACGGCTACAGATATCGGATAAGCCCCACTATAATAGCACTATACCGCACGCCCTGTCATTTTAGCAAGCTTTTACATCCCTTCTTCTTCTCTTTAGCGAAGGGCGCAAATGGCAGGCAAGTAGAGCTCATGTCACGGAGTTCATGGTGACACGGCTGCTTCCACACGCCACTATTTATGGCACGTCATTTCTCGTACTTTCGGTTCTTGTATGAAGCTGCTACCAGAATTTGAGGGCTCGTGGAACGCTCCAGTCACAAAAAAAAACAACTTTATTTTCTGTCTCTTCAGGCGCTATACTCCGTTTCATACATAGCTGTCAACGCTGCCAAAGGTACGAAAGTAGTCCGCTGCAAAAAACAAGCAAAATGTAAGCGTCCGCCTCGCGCATTGCTTGCACCTTCCTCCTCGCACAATGCAGGACATGAAGGACATACGCGATCTTTGCAAACAAAAATATGTTACAGACCTGTGCCCTCGCAAACACTGAGAGTTCCCTACCCATCCAAGCCCGTGTTTGCCGCCGTAGAGTTACAATTTGCGAATCCCAGTAGGCTGTACTGCTGCGAACTTGGTGCAGCGGAAGTCCTAGGTACTCAAGAGGGCTACAGTCCGAGCATATGCCACCGAACTGGTTTGGCCTAGTTCCCCAATGACCCAACCAAAAGCCTTACACACAGAATATTTGCAACATTCGTGTGGCGCTCTCAATGGGAGCCGATTAGGCGTGACAACTTGTTCCTTCCCTTAGAGAGTGGTGGAGTGGGCCTTGTTCACCTGTTCGTGCATCAACTTGTTTCCCGTTTTTTCTTTTTCAAATCGGCAAACCACCCGTTTCTGGTAACTGTGCTCATTAGGCGGCTTAGTTTTCATTTGCCTTACTTATTCGCACCGACTGTGCAGGCTCGTGAGGGGACTTTATGGGGATTCCTTAGAAGGTTGCTGGCACTTTCGATTTCCTCACTGTGCGCTTCTCTTTAGATTACCTCTATAGCCTCTCGAGAAAACAGATGACCCTGGCTCTCACTGAGTCTTTGTTCCCTACACCATTGTATCGGCAGCCTTATCTGGGGTCTTTGGACATCAGTGTTCTAAAGCGTGTTAGGCGGATGTGCATTCAGGCAGCCGCTAAAACGTTCTTTTTCAAACTACACACAGCGACGCTGCCTGTCAAGACATTTCTTAATGAAAAGGGGATGTTTGTACCCTGGAATGTGAATTGCCGTGTGTGTAACGTGCCTGAGACAATTGATCATTGCTTCATCCTGTGCCGTGATGCCATGTTCTTTTGGGACATACTACAACGAACTCTTAAGAAGGACATTGAAAATACACCATGCACTATTAGATTTCTGCCTGTTGGCAAAAACTCTGTTGTGCCTTATGATCTGTTTGTGTTGATGGGACTATTCAGTGTTTGGAAAAGCCGTATGATGGACAGACATGCCGAGCCACCAAGATCGTCCAAATCTGTGTTTCGTGAACAGTGTGCTTTGGTGAGGAGTGTATATGCTGCACGCGAAGAACCTCCAAGCTGGCTGCCGTGCCTAGAAGCATGTGGGTGCCTCCCTGAATTTCGATGTTTCGATGGGGATGCAGTGTTGAGTTAGGGCTATGGCGGGCTCGTATTATGCAGCCCAGTAACGTGAGACGCGAAACAGTTTGATTGGAGTTTTCCCCCTTATTACGGAAGTTCTTCCAAGCAATAAAGAAAAAAAAAGCGTCCGCCTCGCGTTGTGGCTGAGTTTGATTGGGCCTCATCAAAGATGTGGCTTGCGGGGACGATCAATACAATCTAACATACATGTAGCGCGTACGGTGTTGCAGTATTGCAGTGACGCTCAAGAACAATTAGCAATGCTGCAAATTGACCTGGCAAAGGCATTTGATCGAGTGTGCCATTCATTTCTTTTTGCACTTTTCAATCACGTCAATCTCGGTTCAATACTTTCTACTGGCATACACCTTTGTTGCAAATCCTGTACCACGCGCTTGATTGTTAATGGCTGTCTCTCGCAACCAGTCCCAATTCAGTCTTGGGTGAAACAAGGGTGCCCACTGTCTCCGCTCCTGGGGCGCTATGCTGGAAGGCCCGAGTTTGCTGAAACTCGGAATCTTCCCGAGCTCTGGCGACGCCCTCAGATGAGTGAGCTAATGGTAGCAAGACACAATCCCACCCTCGTCACGCCTCCAATTTCATTGGGTTATCTGGATATATTCCGTTCTTTGTCATCACATCGGCGCCACCTCATGGGCTTCTTGGGCGGTCTACAAAGAACGGGTCACGTGAGCCAACCACCGGTGCACTTTTCATTTGTGTGTCGCTCCACCAAGTGCAGTGCGTGTGCAGTTAGACAAACGAGGTTTGTTGAATTTTATAATGCACTTAGTACACCTTTATAAGCATTTTATAGTGTCGAAGATTTGAATTTAATGCACTTTAGAGTGTTTCATGCATTATTAAATTTTGCTTTGTACCGCAAGGGAACGCCAGCAACGCAACGGTCCCGTCATCAGCTGACTGCCAATGGCGACGAGGTACACGTGCAACGCTGTTAAGGCTACGGAAGTAGTCCGCAAAATAAAATAAAGAGATTTGTTTCACTCCGTGCTGTTCTGTGGCCGTGTGGTCTAACGCGTCGCTCCGGACAGTCGACAGGCAACCGGAGTGCGTGGGTCCAAATCCCGAATGGTGAAGCTTTTTTTTTCCCCACATTTTTTTCTTTCTTCGCAAGATGAATTTCGCGTGACTTGAATGAGAAAACTCGTTCTGTTCAGAATCGCTTCAATATTATGCCGTGTTCTGAAATGAACTGCATGCATCTGTTCATTTGATGCATACCGCGTTAATGTGAGCTGTCCGAAATTCGTTGTCAATTAGCTCGCGCCCTCTTTTGGTCAGCAGTGGCGGTTTTCTTCCCAATTCTGCTGCATTGTGACTATATTTTTAGATACAAGCGAGAGGTTTGTGCGAAAGGTGACATTCATTCGTCGGGATTAATTAATTAGCACAGTGGTGAGTGCTCTGCAATGGCCCGATTAACAAGTGCCCGTCTACAACTTTCGATTTCGCCGCTGCCGAGGAGCCCACTTTTTTGTGGGCCTCTCTTAAGGTACGTGGCATGTTATGAATTGTTCTGTGCAACCGGTTAGCGGCTGATCCAGTCTTCGCCAAAAGAGTCTGGGACCGACTTTGGCACTGTGCTGTAGAGTAGTTCAAAGGACTTGGCGAGAACAATTATTTTTACTGATCGCAAAGTTCAGAAGCAAGATGTCTGTTAAATTAGAAAGCTGGTTTATCATGCAGGAGCGCAGAAAACATGTTCTAGACGTCTTACTGCATATGTGTCACATTCTTGTGCATATCTGCAATTCTTTTGTTTTTGTTAAGATATCTTTAGTTCTTTAGCAAAGCGCGTTTTCCTTAGTCATTGAAGAGCGCTCTATAACTTGGCTATTATATGCGGCAAAAGAGCAGTGTATTTAAACTGATTGGTCAAATTATTTTTACGCACACCACCTCGATATGGCCTGTTTTCCCGTGTTAAGTCTTAAATTTTGAACATAGTGTTGACTCACACAGTGACAGAAAATAGTGCTGCCTCAAGAGTCAGCTTGGCTCGATTTCTATGCTCTCCAAGAAGAGCCGAAACTGCTCAGGCAGGATTTTCATGCAGCCCGGTAAAAAGAGTTCCACGCTGTGGGAGCGTCAAGTAAGAATGCAGAAAAGTTCCACAACACTAGGAAAAAATATTTCGAAAGAGAAAACAATAAATGAGACGGGACAATAAAGAATGCTGACCCCGCAGTGTTTGCGAGAAATGGTTTTTTTCTGGAAACAGCCAGTGGCATGGACCACAGTGCATACAAATTAAAGGACACGTGCAGTGGTTGTACACCAACACACAATCAGTCAAGTGCTCCAAAAATGAAAACAAAAAAATGTGGAGCCATCGAACAACACTATTTGATAAAACGAAAACCTGACCTATGTACTAACAAACAAATTCACACTCAACTGAGCAAGAGCCAGCTTGAAATCATTCACACTTCCGAAAAATTAAGGACAAAATATACAGTACTGGCTACCTCCACACTGACACTGCGTAACATGTCAAAACGATGATTGACAGTAATGGAAGACAACACCAAACCAGGAATTCCTTTTCAGGACATGAAGATCAGACACCCATACATACCATTCCCAACCCACACACAAAATGAGAACACTGCCTAGGGGTTTCTGAATGATCCAACTTTTTTGAGAGCATAATTGAATAAATTTCTGTTCAGTTAGTGAAACGAATCAAACAGTATATGTTCAAAATTATTTTAAATGAATCTAATTTGCTCTCAAATTTTTAGATACTTTTCGAATAATTGGCACAACGCTTGAATATGCTCCACTTTATTTTTCTGCAGTTAATCTTCCAAAAACTGCACACATTGACGACGTGTACCAGTATACGTATTCCAATTGGAAAATTACTATTTGCACTCCCTCACAAATTCTACTTCTATACAGAAACTATTAACACGACCACCTCACCACCTACACTTCAAGTTACTGCCCGATACAATTTGATGCAATGAATTGCAATGATGCAATGATTTGATGGAAATGTTACAATTTTTGATGGAAATGTTACAATTAACTCGCTAGACTGATCAACACACACACACCCACATGCACACATATTTCACATTTCCACCCACACACGCACAAAGGTGATCACAGCAAGCCGATGAGTCCTCTCTCTTTCCTCGGTAGCATGTGTATTACCCATCAATTCGAAGTCAGACAATTTCCTCGATGCCACTCAAATCTTCATCACTGGAATCAGTGCTCGACTCATCAGAGGAGGAGTTGCACGAGTCAGAAATGCTGAAGACAATCTGTTCAATTTCAGCGTCAACAATCATATCGCATTGCCATGCTTCAGCCTCAACTTGCTCCACATGAACACTACAGTTTTGCCAGTTTTCCTGGCTTACAGACGCCATTGCTTCCGGCAGGAGCTTATCCACTTCAGCCAAAGCGAAACATTTATTGCGACTATGAATATTGCATAAGAATGCAATCTGCCAAGTGACAAAAATGCTACCGTTTACACTAATAAACGGAAGCGGTTTTCGAGGTTTAATGCCCCAAAGTAACTCAAGCGATGAGGCATGCCATGGTGAAGGGCTGCCAATAACTTCGACCATATGCGGTTCCTTAACATCCACTGACACTGCACAGTACACGGACCACTATCACTAATAAATGGGAGAACATTCAATTAACCATAACATGCATGAAAGCAAAAACAGAGCATTCTTACAACCATTGTGTTCAATGCATAATGTGCCTTCCTCGTGAAATAGTTGGCCTTCACCATGTTAGGGCTGGACTTCGAAGGGGCCTTTACGCCAATGTAGGTCCTGTGGATGCATCCCACGACGTCTGTGATGCCGCACCGCAGAAGGAAACGCTCCTTAACATACGCACGCTCGGCCGCAGTCGTGGGCAAAGCGAGCCACCGCTTCTGCACAGCCGCGTCGATAAGCGCGTCGGAGACGTCCGTCACACAGCGGCTCACAGTGCTTCGGTGACGTCCAATAAAACGGTCTGCGCCGACACTCCCCTGGAAGCTCCCAGTCGCGAAGAACCGGAGGGCGCAGAGGACTTGCTCTTCGACCGAAAGCGAATGAGGCCCGGTACGCACTCTCCGCAGGCGTGGGTCGTCGCCTAACTCTTTACAGAACCATCGTACCGATGTTTTGGAGAGGCGAAAATGTCGCTGGAATTCGTCGTCAGCCATGGCAGTAAACGGTTCCAGCCGGCCGTACTGACATTTGCCGTCAGAGGAAGCGATGACCCAGGCTGCTGCTGCCGCCATGACAGTCCCGAGATGAATTCGGGGCACTTCACCGTTCACAAGTTTAGCTCCGAGTTCACCTGTCAATCAAAACCATTGGCCACGCCCCCGGCGTGCCGTACATAAATTATACGCGTACGCGCTATGGGTGGGCCACTGCCAACATCCTTGCCGGCTGCAGGTATGCTGCGCGGCTGTGCTGATTGCTGACAGACATCGACGATGTTGACCATGGAAATATAACAGGCAAAACGGACGTCATCACTGATTAATCTAAGCACCTCTGCGAAGGACACGCAATGTGGCGACAGCCGCCGATTTCTTCGCTCGCATACCAAGATTGCACAACACTACAGCCTGTTGCAACCAAGTAAGACACAGCACAACGCTGACGGCGCGTCATACCTGCTTGCAAGGCGTCAAACACGGAGCACGACGAAGAAACGGTGCTTGGAGCATGTCCTACTCCAACAACGTCGCATCACATGTGTTTGGCTTGGCCGTCCTTTCATCGCTGATGAAGCTCAGCATCAATGAGTCAAACACATTCGGGATGGACAAACGGTCGCTGCTCCAGACCCAGTGCAATAAACAGTTTGTAATTTCCAGCACGCAACAACTGCGTCCTTCACAACTGTAACGCCTTTCTCTGTTATAAGTCCGATTCCATTATTACAAACAGGATCCCTCATCTGCCCGAACGATATTATTGCGATGTCACTGCGGTATACAACGGCGATCGACGTTAGTGACAAAACCAGTCCGCAAAACCTTGAAGTGCGCGACGTAAGCAAATTCTACGCAGATACGCGCGCCACCACCTTCACAGCTTTTAGTCAGCCTCTAATGACATAGGATGAGTTGTGTCACTGGGTAGCACGCTCTTCGCATCCGCAGTGCACTACACTGTAAGAAATGTGTGTGAAATGACAGGCATTTTTACGGAAATTTTCTGTTGTCATACAGAGAATATCTGTTTTGCGCCCTTAACAGAAACACGTTCACGCAAAAGAAAGTAATTTTCTGTTTTTGGAGCCGCAACACGCCCATTTCACCGAAAGTTGGTGACGTAAGCACCACCGTTACACAAAAAAGTGATCCGAAAAACCTTTGCTACTTTTCATCAATCACGTTACATATTTTAAGCGTCAAAAAGTTTCTACGCGCAATATTAGCGCGCAGAATGAGAAGCAGTACTATTTGCTGCGATCCTGCATTCATCGATTGACGGCATCATGGAGGACGGCATGGACGTGAACCGGGAGCTAGGATAATACCGGCGTGCTGTGTCCGTGATTTTCGCTGATCAGACCGTTCGCACACAAGGTGAGTGGTGCACATTTTTACCGGCATGAATGATACGCTTTTTGTCGTCTCTTGGGAGTATTGTTGCGGGCTTGTACTGCTGTTGAACAGGGCAGTGAAGATAAATCGCCGGCGGACATTGAGCGTGCCCACCACAGCCGCTTCACCGCCGATGCGTCACTGCTGCTTTACTGTCTCTCACAAAAGGTGCACAGCGCGCGGAAGAGAGAGGAACACAAGCGATAAACACGGAAGAGTGCGATAGTTTGCGGGAAAATGCACAAATTTTGCTTTGTCTGGAGATATGCACTCCTAAAAGAACCGGCCAGGGAAGTACGCGATTGGTTAGCGGAGGAGGACGTCAAAGAGCGCGGGCTTTTCAAATTCGTTTCTCGTCTAAGAAAGGATCATAAGTGTACGTTGTGTCTTTTTATTTTTATTGACGTTTATTCATGCCGGTACAAGTAATGCAGTAATTGTGTTCATTTTGTAAGATTTAACTGATCTTATCTTTGGGCCGAAATAGCGTTGCACGGGTCAACGCAGGCTGAAAAGTTTCTACACAGGCGTTTCAAATGCCGTACTTGCGCTGTCACAGGGAAGTTTTTCAATGGCACTGATGTCATTGGAGCCGACATTCGAGATTTTTGAGCGCCTTCGACACGCGAGCTCAGTCCATATCCTCCAATGTCAATCGCATCGCTTCGGCCAGCCTGTGGAATAGGTCAAGGGAGGAGTAACTTTATGAAAGATGGCCAAATTATGCATATTAAAATACAAATTAAAAGGGGGGGGGGGGAATCCTAGGCTGGAGGCGCGAGCCACCGCCCGATACGAAGGGTTAAGCCACTACCATCCATACATCCGCCCGCCCACAACCGTGCCGCGCGTGTCTGCTTGGGCTCTGTGGCTGTTGAATACGATATCTGCTGCTTGCGTTTTTCTGGTGCTTCTATAGTAAATAGTTCGCGTACTCGCTAAATGGGCGCTTCGAGATAACAGTACACCATTCAGCATTCACTACGCGAGCTCGAACTTTCCGCAGCACTGCGCCGATCACGACGACTGCTCACCTTAGTACCTCGTACTATGCTACTTAAAACATAGTCATTTACAAACAATTTGCTCGGTTGCTTGAGATAAAACGCAAGCTGCGCTCTACTTATGTTAAATAATTCCCCTGTGACCTAGTAGTGTGACATTTGAGGGGGCTGGCAGGTGCAAGGTTATTCACTACCGGTCGGCCGGATTAACTGCAGTGCTAGGACAGTCCCTTGACACCACTCGATGGAGGGCCTCTTTTGCTCTTGAGAGGCATTTACACTGTGTTCTTGGGCTGCATTTGACTAAAACGGTGCAATGTTTATGTATTGTAGATAATCCAGCACTTGTAAATGCCTATGCTGATTTTAGGGCCTTTATATGTGGTTGACGCTTATTTGTATACACTCCAAAGCATTTCACCACGCATTGTTGGGAAAAATAAGAGCCTGAGCAAGCGCAGAAATGACTTATTTATGCTTGTACTCTGCTGCATGCTTATTTGTAACTGGTTTAAAGTTGCAGCTTTCACATGGTGCTACTTTAGTAGACAATTCTTATACGCATTTAACTCCCTCTTATGCCAGGGATCTGCCAGTGATGACGACATCGGGGACATGCCATGTTCTCCTTTCATCATTGCAAAAGGTATAACTCTGTGGTACTGCACTCTGGCAAGCATTCCTGATTTAAAACTTGTTTGTGCAGGAGGCAGTTTCCTTACTGCAAGGAGCTTCACCATATGCATCGACACCCTGCCAGTGATGCACGCAGCCAACCCATGCCAGGCTTTCAAGCTTATGTTTTTGGTGCACTTTGCTTTCAATGTTGTGTACCCCAAGGAAACAAGCCTCTGCCTGGAGTTCACACAGCAGTAAGTACCTATATCGCTTGTTAACTGAGTTGTGATAACCTTTCTTGTTTTGGTTTTGCCACTTCTCAAATACGCAGTGATAATAAAAGTTATAGGTACATACCACTTTATCATAAGACCTTTTTATGAAAATGCTAACAAAGTGCAAAAGCAATTTTTAAAAAAAGTAAGAAAATGTTTGCTGAACCCAGGCAACGAATCAGCTATGGAATGAAATTTTGCTGCTGCTGCTGCTTGGTTAATGCAGCTGGTAAAATAGCGCTCTGAAAAAATCTGCGGAAAGGAAAGACAGATAAAACTATTTTTTGTGGAGTTGATCTTCAACCACTTCTTCACAGATAATGGCTATACTACCTGCATTGCATGGTGCCCAGTCACTAATATGAAAGGGTTGGAAGGGGTACATGGTACTATATTGCTTATGAGATTATGTAGCAGTATATGGCTATTTTGGTGGAAGTCATACACGTTGCTTGCTCATAGGGGTCATAGATACTTGTCCAGAGGAGCACAGAACCTGGGGGAGAAGGTTTACTGAAGAGTGCATATGTGCATGCAATACCAGTAACCCTTTTGTGGCCATGTAACCATCCATTGTTTATGGATAGATTTGAATGTGTCGCCATGCAGATTTGATGGATTTGACGTCGTAGATGGTACTTCGCAGAAATTGTCAGCATTCTTTCACTATTAGTAAGTACGAGGACTTGTGTTCATGTAACTGTGCGATGAACTTTGTGATGGTTTGATCGCATTTACACTACGGCTGCTGGAGCTTCTTTGATCGTGAGCTCTGGCAGCTGATGTGGTTCTGGCGTTATTTGGAGGGTATGCTATATTTTTTATTTTGTTTTTGTATTTTGTGGTGCTTAATCGGTGTTCGGATAGGATAATTGATGAGGATTTAAATATTTGTCCAATGTCTGGTGCTTTTCATTGCTGTATTATGTGGAAACACATTTGTCTTGTAATCTAAGCCAATTTTTAATACTCTGCACTTTAAAATAAAAGTTTGAAATATGAACACACTTAGTGGAGACAACTTATGCTCAGAAGAATAAAGGTTATGTTAACCATTTGTGTTAGAGAAATGGAACAGAAAAAGCAAAGATAGCTTCATAAGTCGCATTGAAGCTGTACTTTCGTCAAGAAGAAACCAGCTGCCTCAAATAAGAGCAAATCTATTTTGATTGCAGCGTTTGAAGTTTCAGTATATAGTTTTTTGCTGTGAATAGATCATGTATACTGTAGATTACCATTGGACACTGTGTTTTCCCGTCTGTTCAGTATTCAGAGGATTTTGACTTAGTCGGGGAAACCATGGAAAAGTCAGGGAACTGAAAGAAAGTAGCTTGCTTGACACCCTGGTTTAGTGGCGGGTCATGCATGGTGTTTGTACTTATCATGTCAGTCAACATGACTGGAATCATGGTGTACGTGTACAAGCCTTTGCAATCACAGTGCTTCATTTTTGCAGCCAATGTTTTGAGCACACTAAGTCAATGAGGCTTCCTTGTTCACGTTAGCAGTCATTTTGTGAGTTCTGTCAAAAAATAATCTTCTTTAGCTCCAGCATTTTTTGGAATTGCATTCATCTGCAAAGTCTTTTGTCTATATAACTCACAATGGGGTTATTAAATAGAGCAGTGAAATTTTTGTATCGTGTGCTCTCACTACTGACTGCGAGAGGAGGCTGTGGCTAAAGGTACGCCGGATGGACCCGGTGCATTTCCTCCCCTTAGTACGTTGGGTAGACCCGGAGCATTTTTTTTCCAAATACATCGGACAAATCTGAGAGTGTTTTTCAAAGTCCGGCCATTTGATTTTTGCCTGGCAGTCTGCTCGATTTACTCTCATAGTTCTCCTTTGAATTCTATGAGGATTAGTCATACCTTGGGCTCAAGAATGTTTACTCACTGCCCGGAATGGGCCAATTGGTGTTTGGCGCACATGATCTGAGAGCTCCATGCAATGAACTGCTTGATCGCATGACAAACACCATGTTCTCCGGTTGCACCGTTCACCACATGTCGTTTGATTAGGGTGTGTGAACTGCAAAATTATCCCTGGCTATTTCCATGCAGCATGGTGCACATGTGTGCTTTTCTGTTGTACGGTGAAGTCCGCTATGTGAACTTCAAGGTTTGTTTACTTGCGACGATCCGCTGTCCCTCAGTCGAAGCTGAGTGCGTGTGCAGGATCAGTGCTCCAAATACACGTGTGGTGTGTGGCATTGGCTGAGAAGGGCCCATTGGCTCATGCTAAGCTCGATCCACTCAATATGTGCAAATTTCCGCCTGAAAGACCAAGCAGCGAGCTAGGCACTTTCCTTGTATTCCCCTCAGAAATGTCAATGTTGGCCCGGAAGTGGTCTGTACATGCTTCCTGCTTTGTGGTTGCTCCTCCACAATGTTCTTGTGTATTGTGGTGGAGTATCTCTTCGAGTCACCTAGGTCAACGCTGTAAATAAATTCCCCCTACTATTGCTTTTGCATGGCTGTGAGGCATAATATAAATATTTTAAAGATGAATATTATATCAGGCCGCCGCGGTGGCTCAGTGGTTATGGTGCTCGGCTGCTGACCCAAAAGACGCGGGTTCGATCCCGGCCGCGGCGGCTGGAATTTCTTTGGAGGAGAAATTCTAGAGGTCCGTGTACTGTACGATGTCAGTGCACGTTAAAGAACCCCAGGTGGTCGAAATTTCCGGAGCCCTCCACTACGGTGTCTCTCTTAGCCTTAGTCGCTTTGGGACGTTAAACCCCATAAACCAACCCAACCAACCAATATTATATCTGGTGATAAAAAAGAGCTAGCATTATGTTTCTTATGTAATACGGATAGGTGCATCTAGGAATATGCGTGCTGTGCAGAGCATAGGTGCTCGATCTAGCAAGCATTCTGCTGCGCTTCAGTGCTGGTGATAACTTGCTTAAATTATGAGCAGAGCTGACAGATTACAAGACCAGTGCGAAAGCACCAAGCCGCTGGTGCACGCCGCGTAGCTTGCTGCTTATATATGTGAACTGGTGCGAGCGATGGTAGTGCTATATGCACGTGCAACCGGGTGTGAAGACATATATCTGAGATTTTTTGGGAGAGCTGGGCTTGTTTTACTGCATCTGAATGACAGCCGGCGATATAAGAATGGGAAAACTTCCATTTGAAACTCCTCACAAGTCACAATATGTGGCATGCAACTTGCAAATGCTTCGCAGAGAAGAGTGTTGCACGCAGCAGTAGTGCACTGGCTGGCAGCATCCACTATCATGTTGGATGAGATTTAGCCATGGGCCGGAAGCTACATCCTCCATACGCTCAGTGAGAATGAACAGTCTGTGAGGTGCATCTTTAGACACTGCAGCGAAAGAAAAGCGGAAATTAGAAAAGCGGAGAGTTTAGTTAGGCTTGTGTTGGATACATTGTGCTGCGGGAAGGACGAAAGAAGAAAAAGATGCAAAAAATTCTGTTTACACTATATGATATATGCAGATGCCTCCAGAGATGCGGAAAAGAGGGAAGTGTGCTTGGTATGCGTCCAATGTCTCATAAACAATGGCCAAGGGCAGATCTCTGAATAACATGCAACTTTTCATTTCCAGCAGTTTGTAGATTTCATGCCAGTGTCCTTGCATGGAGTTAAGGACCCCATATTTAACTAAGTAATCAGTGATGACAGTTACCAAACAACGCTTTGCCAGTAGCTTCCCAGTCTGTGTGCACAGGCGTATACGGTAGCAGAACAGTCCCTCAAAATACAGTGATTCACAAGTACCACCTTAAGGTGTGTCCCAGCCTCCGTACTTTCTTAATTTTCTCCTTTCAGTAAGTGTTACCCCTGCAACATTGCCAGGTAATTTTGGCAGTATCACGTTGCCTTAGGGACGACCTTACCGCACCTTGTGTGAGCCCTTGCTGAGGCCCATACTTGCAAAGCCTCTCATTATTTCCTTTTGTTTATATTACCTTTTTATATTGCAATTTTTTTTTCGGTATTTTTCAGAGGGAAGCCTAATTGTAAAACAAAATTGTGCTTTACAGTACATTACCACAAGCTGTGCCCTTAGATGGCTGTAGCCTGAAGGGATACTACAAACCAATAGCGGCAACCGGAAGTCGCCACCACAATGCCACCGAAGGTCACGGACCACCGACTTTGCAAGCAGATAGTACGGTTTAAAATATAGAAAAGCAAAGAGGCTTGCCACTGAAAGATGAGTTTAGTTACATGAACTGAAAATGCTGACACCTTCAGATCCTCTTCTAAAAGTGCAGGCATAAGCAATGCATAGATATTATATGTCGGATTAAAATTTCTTTAATAAATCAACCAGTCCGAGGGACATAAATAGAATGGGCATCAAAGTGACACAAATAGTATAGTTATTCGAAGAGAAGTGGCAGCAACAAGATCCCAGTAATGAAAGGACCGATAAAGAGCTTATTTGGTAAGAAACAGTCGCATAGAGTGAGCTCCCGATTTATCCAAGCGAGTCAGTTGTCGCTGTTGCAGTGCCCCAGAAGCACTTGCACTTGCGTTACGGGGGAAAAAAAACAATACTTATTAGATGGCGCAGCATGATGCACTTTTCACCAAGGTATCTTTGCCACCGTTGTACACATTTCTTTTTCGGTACTCATGAAATTGCTAGCTAGAAGGGAGGCATCAGAGGCAAAAAAGCACTCACTTCAGTCATTTCATTTTCTGTGAAGTGCTTGATCACATTCTTCACCATCACGTGAAATATTTTATTCTAAATTGTTTTGCTGCAGTAGTGAACTGCCACATCTGGCACACACCTAAATGCTCTTTCATGACTGTCATATTAACCAAGAAGCTCAGGTAATCGCAGAAAGTTTTCGTTCTTTAGAGTGAAAAGCTAGAGCAACACTTTCTGTTGGGCAAAGAGCTGCACAGAAGGCGGCAACGTGGATGCTGAACTGCCAACTTTTATATCGGAAGAAACGGGGACAGCTATTTGTACACCTTCCTAGCTGTCGTATACACGACGAAAAAAGCTAGGCAAAGTCCATTTGATATGAAAGCTTGTATCACGGAACAACAAAATAAGACAAAAACATTCGACAAGGAGATTTTTTTTAGGCGGAAAAGACAGGGAATGGGCCAGCAAGAATTTGCGCAGCTGTATCTATGAAGCAGCAAAAATCCAAAGGTTGCGAAGAATGGCCAACAAGAAACATGCCAAAAACCACGATGAAAACAAGTGAAAAAATAAGACATGCTCTTGAAGGTTACAAGTGATAGAAGAGATAAAGAGCTCAGAGGGCAGCAAGTAACAGGCCAAAAAGCTAAAAAGTTAAAAGTGATAAAATTTGACAATGAGGGAAAAGATGAAGTGTAAAACCAGGAGCAAGTGGTGAAGGCAAAAAATTTAAAAAATACTGCTGAAGACCCAGGATACACATGATGAGACAAGTGTTGTGTAGCTAAAACCAGGCATTGGATGGCAGGTAGGGTAGTTCTTTTTCTGATAATGAATAATGCTGCCATCTTGGCATTCACTGTCGGAACTGTAAAATTTTGGAAACAGGACGTTTATCCGAATTTCAAAGAATGGAATTCATAGCGAAGAACAAGAACTCACTGGCTTGTGAAATCATAAAAGCAGGCAAGGTACTGGCAATGAAGGACCAGTGCATAAGGAAACCTTCAGTTTCATTATTTGAAAAAGTACCAGCCTATTTGTCATGCAATACCAGTTTTTATATATGCAACACTTGTCTCACCATGTGCACCCTCGGCCTTCAGTCGTATTTTTCATTTTTTGCCTTCACCACTTCTGGTTTTACATTTGGTCTTTGACCTCATTGTCACTTTTGCGACTTTAATCTTTTTAGCCTTTTGCCCTGTTATTCATTGGCCTGTGACGTTTTTATCACTTTTATTGGTTTTAGCTTTCAAGACCATGTCTTGTGCACTTGTTTCCACCCTGGTTTCTTCCATGTTCCTTGTTGGCCATTCTTCACTAACTGCTTTTCTGCTGTGTCCTAGAAACAGCTGTGCAGATGCTTACTGGCTTATTCCCTCTGTTTTTTCAGACTAAAAAAACCACTTGTCACATTGTTTCGGGGTATCTCCTGATATGGTTTCACCTTTTTTTGCCATGTGTGCTGACAGGAAACTGTACAAAAGTTGATCATTCAGTACTTCAGTCCATGTGGTCCTCCTTCTGTGTAGTCTGTTATTTTTTTTGCCCTGGTTCCTCACAGATTGCAAAAAGCCAGTCTGAACAGCCATGAAATACCATATATGCCTTTTATCTTGATGAGGTGCTCTAAGAAATTCTTGAAGAGTTTCTTCGCTTGTGCCATGATGAGTTCATGGTTAAACTGCGCGAAGGAAACAAGGACAGAGACAGAAACACACGTACACACTGAGCGCAGAACTTCCAACTTTTATTCGAAAAACGCTTCGGGCATTAGCTTTTATACGCACTAAACAACCACCACATGACACAGCCCGGATAAAAACCGATAAGTATTGACAGTAACGTGTCCATGATGCGCCGACCCGCCAGAGCGCCAATCTAAACTATACCAGTGTGTGCAAGCTTATGCACCATTGATACCTAGATACAAGGAAAAAGAAAAGGGAGACTGGAAGATTGAGATCCTAAAAGTGAAGATAAAACGAATACCACCAAAGAGGTCATCAACAAAACGCTGTATTACAAGCGCAACCTACTCAGCAATGGGATGAGACGCGGAACCACTGAGCGCAGTTGGAAGTTCTGCGCTCAGTGTGTACGTGTGTTTCTGTCTCTGTCCTTGTTTCCTTCGCGCAGTTTAACCATGAACGAAAAGAACCAACTAGCCCGCCAGAAGACTATTCATGATGAGTTCATGCTTCTTGTCAGTGCATTTGCTATGCTTCATTCTTAGACTTGCCTCTGTGCAAGCTTGATTTGGTGCGAAGTGATTTGTCAAATATTCGAGGCTTCTAAGAATCTGTGCCATGTGCCTCCAGTCATTTTATCCAGTTGCCGCTGGTGATTACATGGGATCCCTGTCAAAGAGCTTGCAGCACAAACAGAATACTCTGTCTTAATAAGTTAAATATCCAGCGTCCACTGAAGACTTGTTTTTGAGGTGTCTTTGAGAAACCTTGTTTAGGATATATGGTAATGTTCACCTAGGAGAAATTGATTAAAAGGAAAGGATTCCCACTGGAAAATATTAAATGACAGCCATGTTGAACCTCATTTCTTAGATGAAAAATGTCCAAGGAATACATGGTTCTAATGTACCCCACCCCCCTCCTTCAAATCCCCCCCCCCCCCCCTTCCAGTTGCACCCATGAATCTGCCCCTGCAATAACCACTAAAATGTCTTGAATGGTTGTAATATTCGGTCACGGACGAGACCGGCCAGATTTACTTTGGTGTTATCGTAGTCAACATGTGTTACGTTGGTGTACATATCCGTGAAGCAGCAGAGAAGTGGTATCCAGATTTTTAAGTTGTGTGTTAGTTTCCTAGAACCATGAGCACAGTCCACCTGTCCCACTTATCATGCAATCTCTCTTCTCTGGGTCGCTGTCTTTCACCATACTGGCCTTCCCAGGGCATTTCCGCTTCTTTTGAAACCATTATTTAGCTCATGAAGCTGATGTTTTAGTGTTGCCTGCTCCGCTTTTAATAGTGACTACAAAAAAGCCAGCATAACAAAATTTTGATAGCGTTAAATTGGGTGACAGGAAAATTGAAACCTTTTCCCAGTTGGATATGTAGAAAATGGTACAAGCGTTATATTTATCATCACGGATTCCTTCTGTTCCTAATAACAGTGCCTTGGCTGCAGATTGGTGTGAAGAAGGTCTGGCGTACCACTTTTCTGCATACACAGGGCAAAAGTTTAGTGGGGCGAAACAGCTATTGTCGACATGAGCTGAACTTATTCAGGTTAAACAGTAGGCCGTGCAAAGTTAGCCAGGCTAGATCAGGTTAGTTTTAACCTTAGTACGATAATTCATCTTGTTCCTGTACTTTAAAAAGGGCTTTTTCCATCGTCTCTGCTTTTTCTTGAAAACTGTCACAATGCACCAGCAATTTTAGCACTTCGGCATTCTTTTTCTTTCATAAATTGTCTTGCTTAGAACTGCGCATAAGGCAAGACAGCTTGTTAGGAGAGTTCATTTGCTCAGTCCATAGCTACAATGCAAGAGGCAGGACAGGTGATTGGGTAGAAGTAAACGAATTTCAAAGTAAAAACAAACCATGCCGACATAATGCCAGACACAGGAAATCAAATCTCTGTTTCTAAGTTGCCAGAACGCTGCACAAAATTTTTGTCTACATCTATGCACATAGCAACAATAGTAGCACTACAACCATTCTCTACAAAATCATTCAAATTTTCTGTGCCCATTTTCTCGCCATTCAGAATTAAAAACATTTTTTTGTCCAAGACAGGTATTTCTTGTGAACGAGTAACTATGGGCTCACAGTCCAAAATCCCGTGAGTCTCAAAGATGATGATTAGCAAAAAGCCCAGTCTACATTTAGGTCTGTAATTAACGCCTAAAATCAAGCAGTGCCGCTCTGCAGTGGCAACCGCTGGGTGCCTAAAAGAAGAACTAGCTATAATGAAATTCTCACAGAGCAGAGCATGCAAAAGGGAGAGAAATGGTGCACACATTATTTACTACCACCATTAAATGCAATACAGCTTGACACAGTCAGATGTGTTCCGATTTAGATAATGCACAGGGCGTGCTGAAGGCAGTATTAAGTTCAAAGATGGAAAGAATCTGCACAACTGAGACGGGACAAGGGCTAAGCAGTGAACTGACAAAGCTCTCTAAGCACAACTCTCCTCCCCTACCCCTTTCCCTTCTGCCGCAGCAGAGCTTACAGGTGGAAAGAATGTCATTTAGATGGTCCTGCCCGCAACAAACGACACCTGAAACTATGCCGCGTCTGTAAGGTGCATGCACCCTTTGCAACCCTCTACAGTAGCGAGTTATGCACTCATTTTGGCATGCTTCAGGCATACATATTGTCTCCCTCATTTTGAAGAGCTCTGGAAATGTCTCTTTTGGAGGTCAAGGGACAGAGGGAAGGCGGGTAGAGGATGGGAGGATGTAGCATAACACCCACAGGGCAACTCAGCATCCCCATTTTGGTGACGTCTTGTGCGATTGCACCGGTCACCCTCCCCTAAGGCTGGCATTGCTCCCACTTGTCGGAGACAGGTTCACTGCTAATGGGAAGTTTGGGTTTTTTCTCTTCTGTATTTTGATTTGCATTCATTTGAGCGTGAACTGTTAGGCAATGCTTCATATTGTGACTATAGCTGGATACAACTGAAGAATGCAGCAGCAAATGCCCCTATGGTGTTGAATGATTCTGACGACTTCATTGTTAATTCCCATGCACTTGCTAATCCATCACACCAGCTGGCAAAAGGAAAGGATAAACCACAAATTAGCCAAAATAACCACAACATCGTAATGGTTGGTTGGTGCCGTCGACTGGAAGACTTCCTTTTTGCGGCATTTGAGCCTACAGTCTTGAATTGTATACTATGCAAGATAACCCATGCATACAGCATTGCATATTGTTGTGGCATATACCTCGCTATGTGTGTCTCAATAAACTGGCTCCTCAGTCAATTACGTGAGGATTGCTGATGAGAGATACAGCATTGTTATTGCTGCATTTGACATGAAGCTTTCTTGATGGGTGCGCTGTAAGCCGCACATATTTCTTCCAAAGTGCATCTGTAGGGGGGAATTTATATGTGGAAGGAGTGAGGAGCCCAGGATGCTGTACAGACACGCTCAGCTGTGTTGACTAGCCTCGAGGACTGCTATGCGCGATAGTGAAAGTACCTTTTCCTTGCAGCCCAGTTCAAACTGAGCATAAGCCAGGATACTGAAAAAGGCTGTTAGTACTTGCATTGTTGAGGCCTGCATGTGAGCCGTACTAGCGGCGTATGGGGAAAATGCTACAGCACTGAATATGTGCGACTTCCAATGCTCAACGAAAAGTTTTATTCGAAGCTATTGCTTAATTTTGTTTTGATTCTGCCTACAGAGAATATTTTGTGTGCATTCTGCATGTGTCTTTAGCTGGGTTATTGCTTGAGGTTGTGGTCAGAAAAGTTTCATCACTCAGGGCAGCAGGCACTTTGCACTATTCTTGGACAGTGGAAGCTGAGTGCAGATTTAAGATGGTAACGTCACATTCACGTAACAGCTTGCTCTGCAGCACTAGACCTCATTTTAGACTTGCGTATCACTAGTTGGGCATTATGGTAGAGAGAGGGTGCGGTAGATGGTCCTTGGCGATCACAAAATGAACAAGGGAGGGGAAAACCTCAGTTTGCTAGAGCCAACGTTTCGACAAGGGGACTTGTCTTCGTCTGGGCAAAGCGTTCATCATCGGCAGGGATTATATAGGGCCTTCGCTCCGAGGAGGAAGGCCCCGGGGGTGGGGAAGGAAAGTGGTGTGGGAGGGGATGCGTGTCAGGAAGGGGAGGGAGGTGAATCATCATTCGCTAGGCTGCAATAGTGCAACAACCTATATCCGGGGGGTATGCAATGAACAAAAGGCTTTGAAGGGGCTGCGACGGGGGGGGGGAGGCGCTGGGTGAACCTGCAAAACTCAGATAAAAGGATTAGTCAGCGTGGTACAGGGAAATGATAACAAGGGAAAAAAAAAGGGGGGGGGGCTGGCACTGGAAGGAGAAAGGAAGGGGGGCATTTCCAAGGAAGGACTAGGCAGGGGGGGGGGGGGGGGGGAAATGGCTCGTGTTCAGAGAAAGCCAAAAAGTGGGGGCAGAGGGGGTAACAGGAGTGTCATGGTTTCCGAGAACTGGTAGCAGGGGATTAGGAGAAAAAGAAAAAAAAAGGTGAACAAAGGAAGAGGGTGACAAGGCCGGAAATGGGGTGGAAGATATGACTTGGGAAGGGTGCAAGGAGCGACAATATACTTATGTGAGGTTCTAGGAAATAGTCTGACCACGTGCAAGACATTTGTTAATTTAAAATTATGCTGACCCTGGAATGTACCTGAGAGATTCCAGGTTTCCTCTGGACATGTTTATCCCTGTTGGTGGCAGTGTTTTAAATTTGTGGATTAGGAATGCTTCTCTGTATTTTCTGTCCCTAGTCGATTTGAAGCCTGACTGAAGAATGAACAATTTGAGTTCGTCGAATTTGTGATGGCGTTGATTAAAATGGGTCGACACTGCCTTCTGTTCATTCCGTGTTGTGTCAGCCCGGTGCCCGTTTAATCTGGCACTCATTGTTTGTCCGGTTTCTCCGATATATTGTTTCTGGCAGTAGGAGCACTGGAGCATGTAGATAATATTGGACGATGTGCAGTCAAAACTGGTCTTTATATCGAAACTGAAATCGCTTGCCGTACTTTTAACCGTAGTGTCCCTTTGTAACTGTTTGCATGTCTTGCATCTGGGTCGAGAGCATGAAGTTACTGTCGGTGGTGGTTTCTTACCGAGCCTAGCATGCACCAGGATGTCCCTCAGGTTTGTGTTGCGTCTGTATGTTACCCTTGGTGCGTCGGGAAATATTTTCTTGAGACGGTCGTTACCAGTTAAAATGGGGTGGTATTTCCGCAGGATATTGTTTATGTTTGGAAGCGCGTTTGAGTATTTCGTTATAAGTGCAGGAGGTCGTTGACTGTTAGCTTTTGTTCGTTTTTTAAGAACTACATCTCGTTTCAAAGTGGTTGCTCGTTGGAACGCATTATTAAGGGTTGTCTGTGGATGGTGTCTGGTGATTAGTGTGTTTTTTAGCGAGTGGAGGTGTTTCAGGTAGTCATCGTCGTCGCTACATATTCTTCTTAGTCTCGTTGCCTGTCCTACGAATATACCTTGTTTGCAGTGTCTTGGATGATGGCTAGTGAAATCTAAGTATTGTTGTCGGTCAGTAGGCTTCCTGTAAAGTGTGGTTTTGAGCTTGCTATTTTCTAAATGGACAGTGGTGTCAAGGAAATTGACTTGCGTTTTCGAGGAGTTGAAGGTGAATTTAATGCTGGGGTGGAATGAATTGAAATGTGTGACGAATGCCTTCAGGGTCTCAGCCCCGTGCTCCCATATCATGAAAATATCGTCTATGTACCGCAGGTATATGAGTGGTTTTTTTAGAAATGAATTTAGAAGTTTAGATTCTAGTAGCCCCATAAAAATGTTCGCGTAGGTGGGTGCGAAGGGAGTGCCCATGCTTGTTCCAAATACTTGAAGGTAGTAAGAAGAATTGAATTCAAAGTAGTTGAGTGTTAGTACCAATTCAAGTAGCGTGAGGTACACTTCAGTTTCGTGCGGGTGAGGACTTTGAGTTAGAATTTTTAAGAGTGCGTCGATACCTTCATTAATGGGAATATTTGTGTACAAAGCGGCGACGTCAAGTGTGACAAGTATGCTATCTGCTTGGATAATGGAAGCGTCATTCAGAGGCTCTATTATGCGGAGAAAGTGCGGTGTATCCTCGACAAAGGAAGGGAGGTGGGTGGGAATATCTGCAAGATAGTTGTTCAGGAAAATTGATAAGTTCTCTGTGGGCGTGTTATTGTTTGAAACGATAGGTCTGCCGGGGATATCTGCGGTAAACAAGTCTTCTGCGAAAACCTTATGGATTTTGGGAAGTAGGTAAAAGCGTCCTGCCTGTTTGTTTAGCGGATTTAAGAAGTGGTAATCGGACTGCGTGATTAGTTCTCTTGATAGTAAGTTTGCCAGTTTGTTCAGAATCAATTTGCAGAACTCTGAAGTGGGATCTGAATCTAATTTCCTATAATGACAAGGGTTGTTAAGTTGCCTAAAAGCTTCTTTTTTGTATTTTTCGGCTGGCAGGATAACTATGCTACCTCCTTTGTCTGCAGGTTTAATGACTATATCGGTTCTAGAAGCTAAGTGGTTCAGAGTAGCCTGTTCCGTTGGGGTAACGTTTCTGCGTTTTCGAGCTTGCTTTGTTTGGTCTATAATTTCTTTCGAGACAGATTTAATGTACAAGTCTAATTCGGGACTCTGCTGCGCTTCCGGCGTCCACGTGCTTTCGGCTTTGAGAGGGATGGGATTAAGGTTGGTTACTGCAGTAGGGTGAGCACGTGTTGACCACGTGTTACAGGAAAGAGCTAGGTTAGTAATTGGGGTGTTTGCTTTTTCGGCAAAGAATTCCTTAATTCGCAATCTTCGCGC
This sequence comes from Amblyomma mixtum, assembly GCF_055824585.1. NCBI lineage: Eukaryota > Metazoa > Arthropoda > Arachnida > Ixodida > Ixodidae > Amblyomma > Amblyomma mixtum. The sequence goes on from NC_143012.1 coordinate 159,711,385, forward strand.
AAATTCTGTGAGGTCTCTGTGAAGTTCATACTCGTTAAAATTATTGTTAGTTGGACAAAATGTAAGGCCATGCTTCAGAATCCGTTTGTCGCTATCACTTAGGGATTTGGAAATATCGACAATGTTGCTGTCAATGTCCTGCGGCGGAAAATACGCATCTTTTGTCTGTATCGAAATTGGAGGGCGGTTGTTAAACTGTCCAGATGTATTCGTATCTAGCGGAAATTTATCTCTAATTTGTTTATGCTGCTGTTTATCGTGCAGCTTGCGTTCCTTTCTGGCTACAAAATCTGCTAGTGCCTGGCTTTCGCCCGAATTTAGTTCTATCTTACTAAGTTGATCATCGAGGGAATTTAACTGCTCTTGACAATGTTCTTTTAAAATAGCTATGAATGAAAGGGATGCGTCATTTGAAACCTTTTCCCATCGAGCGAGGAGTTCAGGCCTGAGCGCACCGAGGGAGCACCTAACATTAACTCGAAGTCCTTTGGGTATTGTCCTGCGCTGCGAGTAGGATTTGTAAGTGTGTAGGTGGAATCGGTAGTTAGTTTGTTTAGTGGCTATTTTTCTGGCGACCAGGAAATTTCGTCTTTTGGGTTCGGGGCGATTGGTGCTGCCAGATGTGAGTCATCTGCGCTTGTGCCGAGTGGACCTCTTGACGGGTGTTGTGTGTTTAGGGGACTTCTGTTTGGGTGTGGTATCGGTGTCGAGGTCCGCGTCGGTGACAATCTGGGTGCTAGTGTGCGTCACTAATCGCTTAGGTGTCTGTGTGAAGCCTCTGCTCAGTTCTGTTAATTCCATCTTCACTAAAATGTGCATATCCCTCGTCATGCATCTGAATCTCTGTAAAGACAAAACACGTCAATATGTGCTGCAAACTTACTTATTACCTGTCAAAAGATGTTTGCTTACGGCTGTGCTTTCGGGTGACACAGAATAGGCATGCTGATGATTCGGCCTATGTATACATAGACATTGCTACTCTGGTGTCAGAGAGCGCTTTGAAGGAACATTAAATGGAAACTGAAGTTGGCCTTTGTCGAGAGGCTAGTCTGATTGCAAGGAGACTGAAATGGTGCCTTTACAAGCTACATAAAATGAAGAAACAAAGTGCAGGTGTTGTCATCATTGCCTCATTTTCTAAGTAGACTGCAATCTACTGACACGTCAGATTTCTGGGTGCAGATAACAAGGCCCTAAGCAGCCCCGCAACTAACTTCAAAATGTGGTCATGAAGTCCTTTTCGGTGTATACATCAGAATTTGAATTTAGTGACTGGAAAATTTCTAAATGTAGTTTTCTCAGCAATAAATGCATTTTTTCGCTGCCACACTGACATCAACAAAATGGTTTGATTCGATTTATTGGGGGTTAACGTCCCAAAGGGACTTACGCCATGAAGGACGCTGTAGTGAAGGGCTCCGGAAATTTCAACCACCTGGGGTTCTTTAACGTGCACTGAATTTGCACAGCACACGGGCCTATAGAATTTCGCATTCATCGAAATTCGGCTGCCGCGGCCGGTATCAAACCCACGTCTTTCGGGCCAGCAGCCGAGCACCATAACCACTGAGCCACCGCGGCGTGCAACAAATTGGGAAAGTGCAGACAGAATGAATTTTTCCCAATAACAACAGGTTTCATGGAGTTGTTTTTGCATCCCATTAAAAACTAGTGTTAGAGTTCAGTGAGCAGCTTTCACGCAAGTAACAAAACACTATGGTTGTTAAAAACCTTATTAAAGTGAACATTTAGGAAAGGTTTATTTTGGCTTGAAGTCTGGTTTTGTACTGAGTACTAAAGACTACTGGATATATTCACTAGTGCACACAATGAAACTGAAATGTGGGCTACAAAGGAATTAAATTTTGGGGTAGGAGGAGGGGCGCAGTCTTCTTGCAATGTTTATTAATTCTTTGAAGACAGTATAGATATGCTCACTGTCCGAGGAGTAACAATGTTCTGTCCTTGTTTCAGGACCATTGCAGCTGTGAATCCTGTCCGGGGAACGAAGGCAGAGCACTCGAAGAAGAAGCAACACTGCCCCTCTTCAAAAGTTCCTTCCCTCATCATGCAAGACTGACTTTTAACTGTTCTGAAATCTGACAACTTTTTTAATCAATATTTTGTGTACGCTGTGATAAACCAAACAGCCTGTGGCATGACTTATGCAGTAGTCACAAGAGTGGATGTTCTATGTATAGAGAATCAATGTTATATGGTTACACTGATAAGTCAAACAGCTTGTGGCATGCTTTATGTCCTGTTGCTTCTATCTCACTTCATTTCGTACTAGTGTCAGGCAAGACACAATTTGCTTAAGATGCCTTATTTATGCTTATACTTGCTGTTACACTTCAGTGGCTGGTTGTATGAATTGTAGCACTACTTTCTATCTTGTCTGTGTTACTTTTTTCATTTTAAAGTTATTGTAGTCTCAAGATAAGACATGCTAACTGGAGTGAAAAAATGTTTTGCAGTTACAATGTTATAAGGCAAACAGCCCGTGGCATGCCTTATGTCCTGTTGCTTTCATCTTGCTGCTTAATGCAGCACTAGTCATGAGCAAAGCATATTTTTCCAATACTCTCCTTTTGCGTATGCTTGCCTTTAGTTTAGTGACTGGTTGTGTTCATTGTTCAGGTATTATTACTTCGTGTCGTATTCATTCTATTGTATTACTATTTTAGAGTGAATCATGCCATTCTGTATGACAGAAAGGCACAGGTTTCGTTTCTACTTTACTTGCCATTACTGCATAATTTGCATGCTTTTACTGTATGCCTGTAGGGCAGGCAGGGCAACGTAAGTTTCTTTTTTTCTTCGGCCACCCTCCTACCGTTTAACTTAAGTGATGCTGAAAGATATTACTGTATAGTAAAATATCAGCCATGATTGCATTGTTTAACACTGCATATTTTCCAATATTCTTGAATACTCACTTGCCTTTGCTTGTGATTGTTTAAAAGCGGTGAAATATTTTATTCTATTGAAATGTGGCAGCAGTCCTAATGTTCTGTGTCTGTTTTTATGTCAGTCATTAAAAGATGATGTGAAAGAAATAAAGTGTGTGAAATGACAGAACATGGAGCTTCACTGAAAATTTCTGTGAGTCATGAAAAAAAACCTGTGAAATGACAGAAAAAAGTAAAAACAGAAAATTTCTGTCATCCTCACAGACATTTTCTGTTAATTGTTAACAAGAAACCCTGTGAAATGATAGAAAAAGTAAAAACAGAAAACATACAATAACAGAAAATTTCTATCGTCTTAACAGAAATTCTATGTTAGTCGAAAACAGAAAAGGTCTGTAAAATGACAGAAAAAGTAAAAAACCGAAAACATAGCATAACAGAAAATTTCTGGCAGGCCAGCTGCCAGAAAATTTCTGTTTTTTTCAATAAATATTTTTTACAGTGTACAGAGGCGTCACACACAACAGGCATACGTAATGAATCATTGAATACAGCCAAAACAGCAATTTTTTTTCTCACACCGCATCACAGCCGCTCGCACGGCCAATTTTTACCGCTGAGATTCGCCAAGAGCGCACTAAAAGCAATGGTTGGCCATAGCGGTGTGCGGCAGGGGCCGTAGCAGCGGAGAACTCCACCTGAGGTCACTGCAGAGAGCAGCAGTGACGCGGGGGTGCATTGCAGTTCAGTTTTTTGCTTTTGTGTATTATGCAAGCCAGAAGCTGCATGACTGTTATATTTTGATATACGACACAATAAAATATATTATCGCAATGGCCTAAAAATAAGACAGATTCAGCGTGTAGTAGTTGCCCAGTCTTTCCAGTCGAAGGCAGCGCTACCGGCTGCGTGTCAGCGCATGCAGGAGCTCTCTCGTTTTCGGCACGGTGGGCCGCCGCTCTAGTTCGTATGCAAGCCACGCTGCAAGCAATGGCCTCACTATCGCCACTAGCGGCAGAAAGTGTCAAATGTTTGTTAATTTCCTAAAGCTATGCTTTTCAATACAGCTTCATTGGATTCAGATTTTAAAATACATTTGGAAATGAACAAAATGTTGATAACATTATCTGTTGCCTTTCAACGTATTCGAGAGAAGAGAAAGGGTTGATACAAGAGTGCACCTAGTGCGCACTGGTCGTCTTTGGAAATGGAGAGACAGATAGAACCTGAAAGAGAAGACACACCTTTGACGCGCCCGAAAAGGCGCGTCAAACAGCTAGCGGCGAGTGTACAGATAGATAGCAGAGAAGTCACGATTTCGCGATTGCTGATATGGCGCTGATAACTTCAGGTAGCGCTGCGGCCTGGTATTGCGCGGTGTATTGTGCTTGAAGTGTGAAACAGGCGCGCAGGGTGTGCTTGTGTCCCCTTTACGTGGCTTTATCTCTACATTTTATTGTCCACTGCCTGCGCACGTTCCACGCTATCTTCGTTCACTGACTGCCATCATCGCAAACTCGGATGAAACTCGGGCGAGCGCCAAACTCGGGCCTTCCGGCATAGCGCCCCTGTTCGCATTATACTTGGAGCCACTTTGCATAAGTGTTATAAACAGTAGAGCTGTCAATGGTTTCCGAATAATGGCCCACGAACTGAAGGTATTCGCTTATGCAGATGACCTTGCGTTTTCTTGTACTGACAAGCCAAGCATCGATGAGGTTATTCGCTTAACGGAGGACTTTGGTTCGGTGTCAGGAAGTCGGATTAATCGCTCTAAGAGTTGTGGTCTTTGGTTTGGTAGCTGGGGTTCGACACCTGCTGAATATGCTGGTATAACATGGACATGCAGGCCACCAAAGTACCTTGGCGTCCCTTTGAGTGCCTATAAGCATAGCGCACATTATTGGAAAGACCGCGTGTCAACTCTTCAGCGCTATGCTCAAACGTTTGTCCCCCATGGCCTCTCAATTTTTGGCAGGGCGACCGCCTGTAATCTGTTTCTCGCCACTAAAATATATTATGTACTGCAAATTATTCACTGCGCAAGACTTCCTATCCAGCGTTTTCACAGGGTTTTCGCTACTTTTGTGTGGGATTCGTCTTTTGAATCCATGAGGCGCGACAACCTTTTTCGGCCTGTAAGCGCTGGCGGCCTTGCTCTAGTTCACCTGTATGTCCGACAGATAGTGTCACGTTTCTTGTTTTTCCGTGACACTACACACCCAATAGTACGTTCATTCCTGCAAACAAATTTAGTTCATGTTTTACCCAACCTCATTGTGTCTTCCAATGTTTGTGACCGTCCGTGTTTGTGGGGTATAATGCAAGAGGTGTATTTGGCTGTCCCTTTCCTACTTGTTCGTTTTTCTCCTGAGTTCCTTTTTTTAGTGTCGAGGAAAAGTTGTATAAGGATTTGATTAGTATGCTCTTCCCTCCGCCCATGTACCGCTCTCTGTATTTTGGTTTACCGGGGCATGACGTACTCAAAAGAGTACGTAAGATGCCAGTCTCGCCGTGTACAAAGACCTTTTTCTTTAAGTTACACACCGGCACGTTGCCCGTTAGAACATGGTTAGAGAAAAAGGGCATTTTTGTGTCTACCGTTAATTGCCGCCTTTGTGATAAACCAGAAACAATTAAGCATTGTTTCATCAGTTGCAAAGATGCAGTGCTCTTCTGGGATATCCTGCAAAGCACTTTTAAAAAAAGAATTCATCTGACTCCACATTCTATTCGCTGTCTCACTGCGCTGCCATTTGTTGATGAATCCCTGGACATGTTCTTTCTGAATGGACTGCACAGCCTCTGGAAAAACCGCATGATGGACAGACACTGTGAACCTGTTGTGTCTACAAAGGATCACTTCAGTCGAATGGTTGTTACATCTAAGAGACGTGTATGCCCAGACTGAGTACGAACCGGAGTGGCACTCACTATTAGTTATGTGCTCTGCATTGCCCCTTTTCTAGTGCATGGACTTTTCAACATATTATGTTTAACACTGTTTTCATAATGGCTTGTATATAGTTCATGTACATAGTACATTACATCACTGTAATAAATACCATGTTGAAGAAAAAGAAGCGGGTGCCCCTTGATTGCTATCGTGAAAGCGATTCGGTCTGGAGCAAGAAGGCCGGTGAAATGAGAGATATGACATCTAAATGGTGTGGGCGCGACCTTTCAGTATTCGCGCGTGCCACGGTATGCAATGTTTTTCTAGCAGCAAAGATAATGTATATCTTGCAGGTGTTGTACTGTACACGGGTGAATATACAGAAGTTCCATCGCATCTTTGCGACATTTATATGGCAGTCCAGTTGGGAGAGAACCTCCTGAACGAATCTTTTTCGGCGAGTCGCCGAGGGGGGTCTGTCCCTCTCTCACTTGTTTTTAAGCCAAGTGGTCATGCGCTTCATGTTTCTCCGCGAAAGAAGAAACCCTTTCCTCCAGTGTTTTGTTCAGTTTATGTTGCCAAATGCACTCGCAGACTTTGTAATCTCCTCTGCCGGAGGTGGTCGCTACAGTGTGTCTCGTTACCTCCGTGAGGTTGTCGCATCTTATCGATTCCTTGTCACCTGTTTTTCCAGAGAATATTTGGCAACTGTGAAGAAAAGGCAACTTAAGAAAGACTTATTACACGTCCTTTTTCCCGCTCCCTTGTATCTGTCGGCCTTTGGGGCCTCACCGGGACAAAATGTGTTAAAGAGGGTAAGAAGAATGTGGGTAACGCCTTCAGCGAAAACTTTCTTCTTTCAACTGCACACAGGTACCTTACCTGTTAAAAGCTGGTTTCATGAAAGAGACATATACGTCCCGTGGGGCGCCCATTGCCTTCTGTGCAGGAAGGAGGAAACAATTGACCATGTTTTTGTCGACTGTAATAATGCAATCTTCTTTTGGGACGTGTTGCAGCGAACCATAAAGAAAGATTTGCCGCTCACTCCGCACGGCATTAGGTTTCTGCCCGTCGAAGACGATGGAGCTCCATATGACACCATTTTTCTGCTTGGCTTGCATGCAGTGTGGCGCAGTGCCATGGCATATCGCCATTGCGATCCTGGAGCCAGATCTGTGTATCAATGTTTTGTTGAGAGTGTCCTGAAAATTTACGATGTGTTAAAAGACCGAGGTTTTGACGAAGAAATTGTATCCCTTTTCCAGACTCTATCCCAACTGAAGAAGTTGGAATGGTCTCTGGAAGCGAGGAGTGCTGTAGCCACGTAAATAGCCATGTAAATAGTCACATATGTTCTAATGCACTGTATTCCCGCGCCTTTGAAGGCAATAAAGAAAAAAAAAGCGTTGTGGCTGAGTGGTACGAGGCGCGCGCCTGTGTGTTCAGTTTACAAAGGGCCTAGGTTCGACTCCCGGCTTGGCTTTTTTTCATTTCTTTTTTATTTTTCTTATAATTATCATTAGGTTGAAATTCGAAACTGTAAAACTCTAATGCCTACTTTGAAAAACACTGCGCTCTTTACTTGCGCTGCTTACTTGTTGCGAAGGGAGAAAGCAGTGTAGTGTATTGGCGACGGACGTGATTGCGAAGTGCTGTTCTCGAGCTTTCAGTGACTTTTTTGCATGCGGCACACAATGAATCATTAATTGTGTGGTGATAGCATTCAGTGCGGCGTTGATTATTCCGAGCAGCCTCGACTAGCGGCAACCCGGCATTGATCGGCGTACTCAGCGGCTTTAAAGTGAGCGGCGTCTGATTCGGGAAGTCTCCACTTTTGAGCTGTCGTCACAAGGAAAATTCTTTGAAGTGCTTCAGTTCGTAGTAATGTTTTGTATTAGATGTCGGATTCGGTTTGTTATGGGTGTGAGCTAGTGCGGTGAGATGGGGATTTTTGAAAGCTGTGTATTTGGGCCGTGAGCAGAGATTCCGCTGCGCAGGTCATCGAACGCAACAAGTAGTGTCGTATATTAGCGCACTTGCCGCTGCAGTTGACATTGTTATTGTGAGAAGCCGACGACGAGGTTCCGTGGTTCCTGAATAGGGCGCACAAAGAGGTTGACGAAGCTCGCTGTTCGTTCTCCACACAGTAGCTCGTCATCGTCCTCTCGCGGTAACAATATAAACTAGCAAAAATTCGGTCTTCTTACACACCAATGAGACGTAAGCGCATCGTGAGTGAACGTTGTGGCTGGCATTCTATTGCTGACATCCGCTCTCATGTTTTTAATCTTTGTAAATATCATCTTTGTAACTAAAGTTGCCCATTTGCTCAATCGTAATCTACTGTCGTTGTTTTTCACTGCTGCCACAACTCACACGAGTGTAGAAACTGGTGCTGTAGGTTGTGGAATGGTATATATAACATCCGCTACGCGTATCAAGTGAGTGGCCTACAACGGTTGTACGGTCGGTGATTTTTACAGAAAAGAGAACAGCGCACCAGGTCTCGGAGGAAGGAATTGCTTCAGGTGAACCTCTCAAGCAGACGACATGACCGGCCGGCCTAGCTGCGAAAACCTGATATAGGAGGGACCGAAAAAAACCCCCAAAAACTAAGGCACTTTGTTTGTAGAACATAAAAGAAAAAGCAATATTTTTCCAAAATAAAACCCATTATTATTATACTGCAATATCAACCAACATTTACTTTAATTTTGAGTTCATTACGATTTTTACTTTACGACGCGGACGAGGAGCGCTAACAGGCGCCGCAGCCTTGGCTGCGTTGACTGCTATGTATGAAACGGAGTATACTATCTGCCGCAGTAACCAGCTGTCGAACTGCAGAAGAGATGTGTACTTCAGTTATGTACTTTTATCTGAATGGTGCTTCTGAACATGCACGTGATTAGGCTATTCTATCTGCGATCATAACAAGCCTACACTCGGGTAGGTGTAATTTGTTTTCTGAATAACTTAAAAGAAAGACAAGTAAGTACCTTCAAAAGTTCTTTCTTTTATTTCTTACTACTGAATTTCCATCAACCTTATTTTATATTTACGCTCTCCTACCTTGGTAGTCAAGTATCACGTGAATCAAGGAAATGGCAAAGATGTAAACACGGTTGGAAATGCGGAGCAACGCAAACAACGCTAATTGAGGCCACTCTCGAGCTGCCACTACGTACGGCAGTTGCTACCGTTATTACTGTGCAAACAGTTCACGCTACCCTTCTTTTTACACTCAGATACGGAAAAGATCCCCAGGAAATGCCCGCAACGATGATAGCTCAGAGCGCGTTTTCTTGCCGACCTTTCTTGTGAAGGTCTCGCATTTTGCTCTAGCATTTGCACGTATAGCTCAGAGCCTCGCCGCACCGTGCCCTTTGAAGTTCTAAAAACTGGTATTTTTATTACTTATGGTGGGCTACACGCTTCTTCATAAATTATGACTTCACATCACGCCTACCACACCCTTGTCAGGCTTCAGCGGGACGCAAGCTGGGAACCATTCCCTTATCAGCGACGACACAGTTACAGTTCATAATCAAAGCTGGAATACGTCATCAGGATGGCAGACGTCATCAGGATCGACGCCTGCATCGACAGCAAACATCGTCAGTGGGCCCGGAGAGGACGCACGGCGGCGAACGTTCACCATGCGTCTTTTCTTTGTGGCGCAGGTTAGTTATTGCTCTTCCTTACGTAGTGACGATAGATTTCTTGTAGTCCTCCCGTGCCCACGCATGTGTTTGAATATTGCCTACAACTGTTTCTGTTCCTGTATGCTGGTGTTGTGCGGGGATATCGAGGTAAACCCTGGTCCCCCACTGGAGGAAACTTATCTCAGAATTATTGATGGACAACAGGCCATCAGGGCTGACATTGCAGACATCAAAGCATGCCTTGAACGCACTGAAGAAATCGTGTCTGCTTTTGGTAGGCGTCTGATTAACCTTGAAGTAAGCATCAATGAGTTGCAATCAAATGGGGCGGGGACAGAGCAACTAAATGCTTTCACAGCTAATGTTAAAGATATCCTGAGGAACCAGCACGAAATATTTCCCAATTTTGAAGACCGTGATCGGAAATCTAACCTTGTTGTTTTTGGGATTTCAGAGCTCGAAAATGAATCTGAACTTGAACTGCGTAATGCAATAGTCAACGATGTTTTCAAGCATAGATTGGGAGTGACCTCTTCTTCTATTGCAAAAATTCAAAGACTAGGAAAGGGTTCGTTGGCAAGGCCGGATATTTTAAGTTTTCACAACTATGCAGAGAAACAAGAAGTTTTGCGAAATGCCAGGAAGCTGAAAGGAACTGGAAGAAGTTTGCAGAATGATTACACCGCTGACACGCAGCGGAAACGCAAGCAGCTGTGGGAAAGTGCTAGAGCAGATAAGGCAGCCGGGAAAAAGGTGTCACTGAAACACAATAAGCTCCGAATTGATGGCAAAGTTTACACGTGGGATGAAAGGACAGGCTCTCGCCGTTTGGTTCCTGATTTGTGCAGTGCGCTTTCCCAAACCTAGCAACGAAAGTCACACCAGCTCAATATGATTTCTCTGAATGCTAGAATTATAGTTAATAAGGTGAATGAACTTGAACACGTGTTATTGCAGTATCATCCGCACATCTTCGTGCTAACTGAAACCTGGTTGCACGATATGATTAGAGATGATGGAATTATACCACCAGGATATAAAATGCAAAGAAGAGATAGGGCTTCCCTAGGTGGGGGAATAGCGATCATTCTAAAAAACAGTATCAATGTCTTTGAAATCGACCAGTTAGAATACCATGAAAGTTTGTTTTTGAAGGTTTCTATTTGGGGGAACACGTTTGTTCTTTGTGCAGTTTACCGTGCGCCGGACTCGGATGATTTGTTTTTGAGCAAGCTATACGAGTATTTGCTGAAATTTCATGGTAATTTAATTGCCGGCTGTTAACTGGAATGACTTGAACTATGGCCTCTCTTCAGTTCAGTTCAGTTCAGTGCATTTATTTCAGTCATGTACGATGGCTGAGGAGAAAGGAAAAAAAGCCGCGCACTCGGCTTGACAATGCTCCCTTCTACCGTAGCGGCTTGGCACTGCGATGACAGACAGCTGTAAAACAATATCAAGAGAATGCATGAAATAACAAATATGTACAATATCTTCATAAAAGATCACCAGAATAGTCTCGGTACTGTTACACACACGCAAATGATAGTTTAATCACAGCACATGGATACTTTGTTTATTTTACAGTTGGATATTATTCATTGTTTTGTAAGAACATATTTCTGACAGCGTTATATGAAACAGAAAGAATGGATTGATTAGTGAAAGCGTTTCTATTAAGGAAAGATGGCAACACATACCTGAGAGTTTGAAAACCGTAATTTGTGCGTGGACAAGGTACATACCAATATTCGTAGTATCTTGTGTTGCGGTATTTTCCCGTAGATTCGCAAGGTCAGCAAAAAATGTGGTGTCACTATTTACCTGAGATTTGTACTGCTGAATTACACGGTACTGATGAATAACACTTGCATCCATAATGCGGTATTTTGCAAATAGAGCACTCGTATGTGCTAAGTATGTGGCACCCGCAATTGCGCTGACTGCATTTTTTTGTAATGTCAAAACCTTGTGAATATTAGTTTGCGTCGTTGTACCCCAAACCAAATGACAATATTTAACATGAGAGTCAAAGAGGGCATGGTAAATACCAAGTTTTGTCGTAGTAGGTATCATGTACTTTAACCTTCTGAGCATGCCGACAACGCAAGCTGGCTTACTCTCCATTTGCTCTATGTCCAATGATTTCATTTTAGATACGATGTTCTCGCTCAATCTTGAACAGATTGTGAATGACTGTACACGGGGATCAGCGATCTTGGACCAGTTGTTTGTGAGCGAGTCGTTCAGTAATGGCACTATTCACGTAGAGCGCGGCATCTCCGACCACAAATTAATATGCTTTTGCGGGAAAATCACTGGTGATAAGACCGATAAAACCGTTCAAGTGATCAGCTTCAGAGATTTTAGCAGAGCTGATGATGTCGCGATTCTTGATTATTTGGAATGTCACCTTAGCTATGTTACCAGTGATGTGGAGGGTTGTTGGACACAATTCTGCAATGCGGTTAAGTTTTGTATTGACAAAGTTGTTCCGCTCAAGAAAGTCGTTAAGCGCAGTGAAAATCCTTGGATTAATCGAGAGATAATTCATGTTAAACGGAAACTTAAAAGACTTAGGAAACAGCACAGGACAGGAACTCCACTGTTTGAGTCATTAAAAAGCAAGATGGCAGACAAAGTAAGAGAAGCCAGAAATAGCTTTTTCAAAAACAGGCTTGAAGAGTTCATGAGGTCGGACCCATCACAATTCTGGCGCCATTTGAATCCTTCCAGGCACGAAATCACGAAGATAAAAATTGACGAGGTGACTATAACAGACGCTAATTAGATTGCCACGCATTTTAACAATTACTTCCAGAGTGTCTTCACGAAGCTACATGATTTTAAACCTCAGTGTGTTTGTAGTAATGATTATTCTTCTGTTTGTAGTAATGAACTGATAATTAGTCGCGAAGGAGTTTTAGCAATGTTACTTAAACTTAACACAAAAAAATCTTTCCGGACCCGATGGTGTTCCGAATTCATTGCTTAAACGCTACGCGGAACAAATATTTCAATACTTAACTAAAATGTTTAACTTGTCTTTGACAACAGGTGTTATACCGTCTGATTGGCGTAAGGCTCGAGTTGTCCCTATTCTTAAGAAAGGTGACTGCCAACTAGTTACCAATTATCGCCCTGTTTCTTTGACGAACAATTGCTGTAAGTTGTTAGAGCATGCTATTTTTTGTTACATTTTAAAATTTTTAGAGGACCGTAATATTTGGCAGCTTACCAACATGGTTTTAGGAGAGGTATGTCTACTGTTACCCAACTTTTATCTGTAGTGCATGAATTTTCAAGAGTGCTGGATGCTTCCGGGCAAACAGACGTCTTATTTTTTTACTTTAGTAAAGCATTTGACAAGGTGCCTAACGGAAAATTATTGTTTAAACTTGAATCGATCGGACTTCTCTCTTTTATAATTCAGTGAGTGCATGCCTATCTTACAGATAGGCAGCAATTTGTAGCAATCCAGGACTCTTGTTCAGACATGCTGCATGTGACTTCAGGGGTTCCTCAAGGCAGTGTCTTGGGACCCCTGTTATTTTTAATCTATGTGAATGACCTAGTGGATATTGTTGAAAAGGATGTAGAGGTGAGGCTGTTTGCCGATGACTGTATAATTTTTAAAGAGGTAGTAAGTGATTCTGACCACTTGTCACTTCAAAAAACTGTACTAGCAATTGCAGACTGGTGTGAGCGCTGGGGCATGGATATTAACCCAAACAAAACCGTATTATTAAGAATCACAAGAAAAAAAGCGCCCAGATTTCACAGTTATATACTTCACAATCATCTCATTTTAGAAGTAGAAAGCTATAAGTACCTCGGAGTAACCCTCACAAACAAACTTACTTGGTCCACTCAAATAGCTGACATCTGCTCATCAGCAGTAAAGAAATTATGGTTCATTAAAAGAAAACTCAGAAACTCTCCCGTGAGTACCAGAATCACTGCATACAAGGCTTGTGTTAGGTCCCGAATTGAATATGCGGCAGCAGTGTGGGACCCGCATAACAAGAAAGACATTGCTCAACTGTAGCGTGTTCAGCGAAAAGCAGTTCGTTTTATTTACGGGAAATATAGAAGGATAGACTCTCCAACTGCATTAATTCGAAAGAGTAATTTACAGTTCTTGGCAATAAGAAGAAAAGTTACCCGTCTAGTACTGCTTCATAATTACATGTCTGGAAATCTGAAGACAGATCTTCCTGATTGTGTGAAGCTGGCGAGCACTAAGAGAACACGTCATGTACATGAGTAGTCATTAGCACCAATTTTCGCACGAACTAGTCGGTTTAAGAACAGTTTTTTTCCGAACACTGTCGCGGAGTGGAATGGTCTTTCTTCGGGTCTTTGTAAGTCTAGGAATTTTGAGAAGGAGCTAAAGAACTTATTGTATGGCTCCTAGTATCTTGTTTGATGACTCTGGATTTGTGTCCTGTTTACTGACTCTTGGTGTTGTAGCTGATGCTCTTTTAGAAATTTTTTTAGTTGTATGCCCCTCCTGCTTGGGCTAACTCTGGCTTGCAGTATACTGAAATAAATAAATAAGCAGTAATGGTTAAAAGGGGACTATAGCTGTATTTTGTGAACGATACGGCTGCGAGGAGGCAATTGTATACCTCCTGTGTGAGCGCCCTGCTTTTCCGATCGCACGACGTGCGCTTCATTGCGTTCTGGACCACCTAGATCCTCGCCCCTTAACAGAGGATAAGATCCTGGGACCATCCCAGTCAAAACGCACTACAGGAATTTACGACAGAAAACTTCTGTAGTCTGTCGTATTTTGGGCATGTAGTATTTGTGTAGTCTGTCTTCTGTAGTGTAGTATTTCTGTAGTCTGTAGTGTAGTATTTCTGTAGTCTGTCCTCTGTAGTGACGTAATTCTGTAGTCTGTCTTCTGTAGTGTCATATCTCTGTAGTCTGCCTTCTGTAGTGCATTTCTGTAGTGTGTTGTATTCCTGTAGTCATTACCAAGTACCCTTTGTCAATTAATATGCAGCTACAGAGCAGCTGTCTGAACATTCCATGCATTCCTGCAGTACAGCCAGCCACAAAAACATCTCACTTGGAGCAAATCGACTATTTATTTAGATATATACACAGGGGTGGAAGCAGCTAGCTCCAGCTTTTTGGAGCAGGCACGGGAGCAGCAAAAGTCTTATTTTAGAGCAGCTTTGGAGCAATTTGTAGGCTATTTGGGAGCACTTTTGGAGCAGACTGGCAACATTTAAATGCGACTGAGAGCAATTTTGTTTGCAACTCGCCAAAAAACTGCAGAAATATTGATCATCAATCCTACAGGCCAGAATTCTTTAAAAGGACTGCAATCACGCTAAAGATATTTGCTAGAGTTCATAAAAAATAGACATGTGGCAGCTGCAAACAGTAGTTGCAGTAAATTAGCTGTCATCAATTTCAGTTTCGAAAAAAAAGAAAACATCATTTTGGCGACAGTTCGTCAAAACCATCAAAAGAGTGCTGCAGAATCTCGAATATACTAGTCAGGACTGAAAAAAAAGAATCAATACCCGCCAACCAGTGGATTTTAAAATTCGGAAAACTGTTGCAGCCAAACCAACAAGAAGGTACTCACATAATTTGCGCCCTCACGTAAATGCGCACCAAGAATTTAACACCCATGCATATATGTCAAAAAAATGCACCAGCGTACAAGCGGGTGCACCCAAGGCAGGCTTTGGAAGAACGCGTTGCTCTGTACAGCTATGAAAGGTGCGAGTAGCGAGGGGATGCCAGCCGCGCCGCTATGAAGATGTAACCCCATAACTGGCCAGGCCAAACCAAAGCAACGCCAACTGCGTGCGAGGTAAGAGCACGACAGTACCTCGCACGATGGGTAGTAAGTCAGGTGTCCATTCCCTGGCAGCACCACGTGCAAGAAGTTCGCAATTCGTTTGTGAAATTAGCTCAGGTAAATAAAATTATATTCGCGCGCCGTTTACCCTGCCCGCGCTGGCAGTTGCTATGCAGGTCAAGGTGTCCGGAATCCTAAACAACCGATTCGGTTTGGGGCTAGTAAGCTAGGCCTATGGCAAGGACGCCGTTTTAAGTGCTGTTTATCTCCAGAGTGAAAGCCTTTAATGGCTCATGCTCACAGTGTCTGTCCTTGCGCTGGAATCGTGCCAACTGTGGCCTCTCCTCCAGGCTAGCGCCACAGCACAACCACCTCCTCCAACAATTTCCTTTCCTCAAATTCATTTTCTTCACTACGGCCCTCTTTCTGTTCCTTCTTTCACTCCCACTTCCTCTGCAAACGGAAGAATCAAGACAGTTACTGCTTACTGCGGAATTTCCTTGCCTCAAATAGAATTTTCATTTTCTTCCCTATGGCCCCTCTCTGTGTCTTTTTTTCTTTCACTCCCACTGCCTCCCTTCCTGTACAGCCATGGTTGGTAGCAGCCGAAACAACCCAAAAGTGGGATTCAGGCGTGCACTGACCCAGGGAGCCAGTTAAGAGCGCTTCCTTTCCTTAAAATGATACGAGTGTAAAACATCAACGCCAACGAACAAAGTGAACACAAACAGACAATGGCAATGAACAAAGTGAACACAAACAGACAATGGCAAGGCAAAGGGCTCCCTCTAAAACACTGCAACGCTTCCTTTCCTTAAAATGATCAGTGTAAAATGTGAACACAAACAGACAATGGCAAGGGGAATGAACAAAGTGAACACAAACAGACAATGACAAGGGGAATGAACAAAGTGAACACAAACAGACAATGGCAAGGGCAACGTTTCTGCCAAAGAGCTCCCTCTAAAATACTGCAACACTTCCTTTCCTTAAAATGATCTGAGTGTAAAATGTCAACGAGCGCCAAAGGGCTCCCTCTAAAACACTACAACGCTCTAAAACACTGGCTCTAAAACACTGCAACGCTTCCTTTCCTTAAAATCATCAGAGTGTAAAATGTCAATGCCAGTGAACACAATGAACACCAGCGATGGCGACGCCGCGAAACAGGCGCTAAAGAGCTCGCTCTAAAACATTGCAATCAATATAGATACCGCAGTCACCAAAGACAAAAACCGCACACGCGGGAAGCCCGCCACGCGCCAAGCAGTTCGGGAAAGCGGCTGTGGGTTGACCACAAGGCTTTCGCCAAGCCCACTAGAATTTCCATTGCATTCGGTAATTTTTTTCCTTCCTCCAAGAGCGAACCCAACTGTCGATGCCAATGCAGTTGCGTCCGTTTCGTAGCGAGCACTCAGTGTTGCCCAGCTGACAATAACACTCGTCTAAATTTGGCTCTGTATACTTGTAATGGGCGTAAATTGCTGTTTAGGTGCATCTTGGCGCAGGAGATTAAGGGGGAATGAGGGTCTTGAAAACTTTTTTTTATTTGTTAACTTATCTTTCTGAAACTTAGCACCTGGGTGTAGCATTGAATGCTGATTTCGAATATGCATTTAGATTTCACATATCTCACTTGGAAGAAAATATATGGCAAAATAAAATATCCTAATTGGGTCATTTCTTACGGGCCTTTTTAGTAATTTATCAGTTAAATAAACATTTTTAAAGAATAAGCAGACATTTCCAAAGGCCCAAAGCACATCCTAAAGCTAACAAAATGTCTACAAACTAATTTTGTTGATCATAAATAAACAACAAAGTTGGAAAGAAAAAATGACGTGGCAGTAATTAGCCCACACTTTGCCTAATTGCTCATATATCATGTTTAAAGGAAAAAAGAAAGCTTTAGCATGTGATTTGGGCCTTTGCAAATGTCTACTTATTCTTAAAAAATCATTCTTTAACTGATAGACTAATATAAAGGCCCGTAAAAAATTGCCTATTTTAAATGTTATTTTGCGATACATTTTCTTCCAGGTGAGATATTTGAAATCTAAATGCATATTTGAAATCAGCATTCTATGATACACCTGCGTGCCAAGTTTCAACAAGTTATGTCGAAAAATAAAAAACAAGTTTTCAAGACCCTCATCCCCCCTTAAGTTGGCGCAGCATGGTGCAGCACTTCCACCCCTGTACACAGGATTTTCTGCAGGTCTCTTGTCGACTGTCCTAGCTGAAGAAAAAGAACAATAATATATATAGTATGCATACACAACAAATGCATGCAAATGTTACAAAAGTCATACAGTGGAATCTCGATTATGCATTTCCCTTTCATGCAACGATACACATTTAACGTCAAATTGGCACAGGCCCGACGTAAACCCACAGGAATAATGCATTAAAAGCCTCAATTATACAACTGAAGAATATGCACACCCCGCTTCATACGATGGCTGGCGGGAACCGTCCGGAATGGGAGAGACATTGGCATGCAGAGCACTTTATTGACAGAAGTGATGTCAACCAAGCTGTTTCCAGATAGAAATCAAGACGGAGACGTGCATGCAACGTGTGAGCAAGTGCACCATGGCCTGTAATGACTGTTCTGCCGACGGCTCAGACTGCGTCCGTGCACGCAACCCACATCCATCAGTGCGAGGCGGTCCGCCTGGCCAGTTTTTCCACGCGCTTCACTTACGAGGACGGTGGGGAAATAAACTGCACGTTCATACCCCCATAAAGTTATTGTAGAGGCGGTAAAAAGAGTAGACTTTTCTGTGGTCGCTGGTGGCTAGCTCAAAAGCGCTACCCGCTACACCTTGAGTAAAGCACAGGTTAGGCCGACAACACCAAGCAAGCGGTGTACTGTCAGTCGGCAGAACGCACATCACTGCAGAAATCATGCTAAAGGTGAACATTGTGCTTTCTTTTTTCCTTTAAGATACGAATTCTTAGTACAGATACTGCTACCTGCTTCTGCGTAGTGACAGCGGTTCTAGAGAAAGTTTGAACAGAAAGACATGTCGCTGGCATGGCCGTATCCCTTAGCAAAAACTAATACGTTTGGAATATAGGGAGGTCTATTTAAAATGTATTTTAAACATATTGTTACGTGCTTAGCACGCACGGGGGGTTATTCACAGAGGGGATCGGTCGGAGCAGGATGGAAGCAGGAAACCTACCAGCGTCCCTCAGCTCTTTTTCTTCCTTTCTCTCTGCTGGTCCTTCATCTTCTGCTTCTTCCGTCGAGGCTCTGTGCAAGCACGTGACATTTCCCTCCTCGCAGACGAAGCCCGTCGGGCGAGTTAAATAGACCGTCTGGGATGGAATCGCTTGAGGCGGGCTACATGCACCACCTGAGACTGGCGTGACCGTCGACCACTAGCAGTTAGTCGCGATATAACGTAATTAACGTCACTAATGCACTCCAACACAACAAACGGTCCAGTGTAGTGGGATAGCAGTTTCTGACACAGACCACGCTTGCGTAGAGGGGTCCACAACCACACAATGTCACCAGGAACATAAGAAACTTCTTGGTGTTGGACGTCGTAGCGGTTCTTGGAACGCTCTTGCGAAGATAAAATTCGAACGCGGGCAAGCTGGCGAGCTTCTTCAGCTCTGCAGAGTGTGGTCGCAAGAGAAGGTTCGTCGTGGATGAAAAATGGTAGAATGGTGTCAAGGCCACAGCGAGGCGACCGGGCATAGAGCAGGTAAAAGGGGCTGTAGCCAGTTGTCTCATGTTGCGCTGTGTTGTATGCATGAGTAATGAACGGGAGGACGCCATCCCAGTCCTTATGATCTGCAGCGACGTACATAGCAAGCATGGTGGTGAGCGTCCGATTAGTGCGTTCTACCACACCGTTCGTTTGGGGATGATATGGCGTGGAGTGGCGAAAACTGCAGCTGCTGAGGCGGAGAAGTTCTTCAACAACGTCCGCTGTAAATTGGCGTCCACGGTCGCTAATGAGAACTGCAGGAGGGCCATACCGAAGAATGACGAAACGAAGTAAGAAGTTAGATACTTCAGACGCAGTAGCAGCTGGTATCGCGGCTGTCTCACAATAACGGGTTAAGTGGTCTACGCACACAAGAATCCATCGATTTCCTTTCGAGGACCGTGGGAAAGGTCCAAGGAGGTCAATGCCAACTTGCTCAAACGGGGCTGTTGGAGGTGTGATTGGCCGCAGTTTGCCAGGTGGACTTGAAGTCGGCAGCTTAAAGCGCTGGCATTGCACACAGCTGGCTACATAGTGCTGGATGGTTGAACGCATGTTAGGCCAGTAAAATCGTTGCTGTGTGCGGTGGAGTGTGCGTGTCACTCCCAAGTGCCCAGACGTGGCGTCGTCGTGCATCATTTCAAGAACTGTGATGCGTAGGTTTTCGGGTACGACAAGAAGCATGCGTGCTCCTCCAGAAGCAAAATTCTTCTTATAAAGCAAACCGTCGCGAATGCAAAAAGTATTCTTTACAGAATCTTGAGCGGCATCAAACAAAGAGGTTAATGTTTGGTCCTTGCGTTGCTCAGTTCGGAAAACTTGAAGATCGGGGAAGGCTTGTGAAAGTGACGCCAAGTATTCATCAAAGTTGCCGGCGTCGTCATCAGTCGTTTGAAGCGGCAAACGGGAAAGACAATCGGCATCTGAGTGTTTACGGCCGCTTTTATGCACCACAGTGAAATTAAATTCTTGTAGGCGCAAAGCCCATCGAGCAAGCCGGCCACAGGGGTCACGAAGACTCACTAGCCAGCAAAGCGAGTGGTGGTCGGTGACGACGGTGAAAGCATTCCCGTACAGATAGGAGCGGAAGCGTTGTACAGCGGAAACAACGGCGAGGCATTCTTGCTCAGTAACCGTGTAATTTCTTTCGCTCTTACTCAATGACCGGCTGGCATATGCTACCACGTGCTGATCGTGACCATGGCGTTGTATAAGTACAGCGCCGATACCGATACCACTTGCATCAGTATGCACTTCAATTGGTGCAGATGGGCAGAAGTGGCGTAGGATGGGGCCCGAGGTCAAAAGAAATTTCAGATGTCGGAAAGCTGCGTCACATTCGCTGGTCCAATTGAACGGTGCATCTTTATGCAGCAAACACGTCAGTGGGTAAGCGATGTCCGCAAACCTAGCTATAAAACGTCGAAAGTACGAGCAGAGCCCTAAAAAACTCTGCAGCTCTTTCACTGATTGAGGCACCGTAAAACTTTTGACAGCTTCAATTTTCTTTGGATCTGGTCGAACACCTTCTTTATCAACTAAATGACCAAGAACAATTGTTTCACGGTTCCCAAAATGACATTTCTTGGAATTGAGGATAAGGCCAGCTCGTTCCATGCAATCAAGCACAATATCCAGGCGGCTGTTGTGCTCACTAAACGTTTTGCCAAAAATTACAACGTCGTCCAAATAACATAAACAAATTTGCCACTTAAGGCCACGCAGGATTGTATCCATGAACCGCTCGAATGTTGCAGGTGCGTTACACAATCCGAAAGGCATAACGTTAAACTCGTAAAGTCCGTCTGGTGTTATGAATGCCGTTTTTTCCCTATCTGCAGCGTGCATGGGGATTTGCCAGTAGCCGGATCTCAAATCAATAGAAGAAAAGTATGAAGCGGAGTGCAGACAATCAATTGCGTCATCTATACGTGGAAGCGGGTAGACGTCCTTCTTCGTGGCCGTATTTAAGCGACGGTAGTCAACACAGAACCTCCATGTGCCATCTTTTTTCTTCACAAGGATTACTGGAGCTGCCCATGGACTTGAAGACTCTCGAATTATGCCTCGCTTTAGCATCTCTTGAACTTGGTCATCTATTAACTTACGTTCAGTGGCTGAGACTCGATAGGGCTTCTGGCGGATAGGAGGTGCGGAGCCGGTGTTGATCGTGTGATGAATACGACTGGTAGGCGGTGGTGTAGAATCGTCTTTGGCAAAGTCGAACACGAACACGTGCTTCAGAAGGAGTTCCACTAGAGTGCGACGCTCGGTTGTGGGAAGAGCCGGATTAATCATAGCCTTAACTTGGGTCTCCATATCTCCTTTCACGTGCTTGCACAGAGCCTCGACGGAAGAAGCAGAAGATGAAGGACCAGCAGAGAGAAAGGAAGAAAAAGAGCTGAGGGACGCTGGTAGGTTTCCTGCTTCCATCCTGCTCCGACCGATTCCCTTTGTGAATAACCCCCCGTGCGTGCTAAGCACGTAACAGTTTGGTGAGAGGTGCCGGGTATCGACCACGGAGCATTCCATCTACCGAAGGAGCCGTAGACTCGCAGGCTTCCCACCACTGCCATCGGACATGCCTGGAGACGACAATGGCGAGCAACCCGGGACATCCACAGCGAACAACTGGCCACATTACCGAGAGCCCCGCACATTTTTTGGAAAACCTGAAGAGGACGTTGACGAGTGGCTGAAACACTACGAGCGGGTGAGCAAATACAATCGCTGGAACGCTGCTACCAAACTGGCTAACGTGGTGTTTTTCCTTGCCGCCACTGCCCTTGACTGGTTCGACAATCATGAGGATACACTGAGTTCATGGGCAACCTTTACGACCGAAATCAAGAAAAATTTTGGGGATGAATCGGCAACAAAGAAACGTGCGGAACAGACATTGCTTCACCGCGCGCAAGTACCCGGAGAAACTTGCACGGCATACATCGAAGCCATCCTAAAGTTATGCAAGCTAGTTAACTCCAGTATGCTTGAAGAAGACAAAGTCGGCCACCTTCTAAAAGGAATTGCGGAAGATGTTTACAATTTCCTGATTAGTAAAGAGAGCCTGAGCACCACCGCTGACGTTATAAAACATTGCAGAACATTTGAAGCTCTTAAGCTGCGTCGAATTACCCCTAAATTCGGAAGATTGGCTAATGTCACCTCTATAGCCAGTGTTGAAGCCTGTCCTCAAAATTCTATGGCTGATATGATTCGAGAGATTGTGCGCGAGGAATTGTCCAGATCCCGGGACACCTTCTGCCGCACAGAATATCTGCGGCACAGTTCTGCACCGGAGGAAGATGTTGCCGCCCTGTCGACTCCGTGGGCTCAACCTAACAGCACTTTGCCCATGGACGATCGGAACATTGCCCAACGTTATGGCCACCAGCCGGCGGTAAGGAGGCCCACCTACCCAGAAGACGTTGTTCGTCAGGAGCGAGATCCTGGCTCCAGCCAACGTCGCGACTTTGTTCGCCAGGACTTTTATGCCGGTCGCTGGCGCTCTCAACCTTCGTGCTACCGGTGTGGCATTGCAGGGCATATCGCCAGATATTGCCGCCGTCGTTTCCCGACTTCTCAAGACTGCCAACCCCCGGCGCCTACTTACGGACAAGTGCACACCGCGCAGCAGCGACCCTCAACGTCCGCTTGGGACCCATACCGTCCGAGCACTTTGCGGAGTTCATCACCTGCATCTGACCGCAGTGTGACGCCGCCACCTCAGCGCCAACGGCGGTCACCTTCTCCTCGACGTCGTGCATCCCCTCCGCCTCCGGGAAACTAGGAGGCGCGGCCAATGGAGGTGAGGATGCCGGCGAGTCGATGACGTCAAATATACCTCTGCCCGTGTTTATGTTGAAGAACAAACTGGAAGTGTTTATTGATGGTGTGAAAACAATGGCTCTTGTGGACACTGGTGCTACCGTATCCGTTATGAGTTTGAGGTTTAAGAACCGTTTAGGTAGGAAAGTGATGTTTAGTGGTGACCGTGCAGCGTTATTCCGTGGTGTCGGTGGTGAACCTTTGGTTCCACTTGGTGTGTGTGCTTCGGATGTTGTTATTGGTGGTCTAACGTTTAGAACAGAATTCGCAGTGCTACCACGGTCAACGCATGATGTGATTCTTGGAATTGATTTTCTGCAAGAGTGTGGTGCAACTTTAGACTGTCGTACGGGAGAAATTGCTTTGAATTCTTCACTACTTTCAGCTCTTGTGGATAACTCGACACCGGATTTTGGAGCATTTGCGGTGGAAGAAGACACTATTGTACCAGCTTTCTCCGCAGCATTCGTGCGGGTTTCCTCTATTCACAATCAGTGCGAACCTTTTGAAGCTGTGGTAGAGCCTACGACACTCGCCTGCTCTAAGAAGAGTATCGTCGTGCCTCGTTGCGTCGTTCCCGTGGTGAGAGGCCGTACTGAGCTGTGGACAGTGAACCACTCTGAAGAGCCAGCTGTGTTGCCCCGGGGCCTCAAACTCGCCCGTTTCGAGGAAGGTGTGTCAGGTTCCGTCGCGACGTTAACCAACTCTGTCAGTGAGCAGCACGTGACAATATTTTGTATTCATGAATGCACTAAAAATATGTAGGAAATACGTTTCTGAAATTTCATGCTTGGTATTCGAAATATATTTTTAAAATGTGCCAAAAATACCTCACTTAAAGCATACTTCGAGCACTTTTGAAATACATGAAAAAATATGCATGCAGTTTTAGCATCTTGTCAGTGTATTAAAAGTGTATTTTCGGAAATATGAAATTAAGGTATGTCACCACCTTTGAAAAAGCGTTTTTTTTGGAAAAATGACATTTTTTCTTTTTTATATTTTGGGAATCCCAAAACATTCAAAAATGTTTTGCAGCAAGAATAATGTTCGTATCTTATTTTGTTAAAAAGTTATAGCCAACTTTCGAACAGGTGGTGAACAGTTCTGAAACCGAAACTAATGTGGTTTGGTAACAGAAAATGATAACTCGGCAATAATCAGCGGCGTATATTGAAAATTTTTTGTTTTGTTTTAGTCTGATATGTAAAAGATTACTCAAAGGCCATTTGTAAGGCTTCTTTTGTTTTTTAAACATTGCTTTAAATTTCCGCAAGGTTGATGCATGACGCTACAAGCGTCTCAGTTGTTTTCTTCGCGCTATCGCTTTGAATGCTACCGAATTCGTCCTTCAATGATGGCAGCAGAAGTAGAGCAGATATTTTGAGGGAAGCAGGCATCGAATCTGGGCACCACACTCTCGTAGCATGTTGCACCAGTGACCATTACCATGTGGTGAAGGCCCAACGTCAATCAACGGGTGGGGCAAAACATCTCCGCAAAAAAGAACGGGCAGCAACAAATGCCAAAAGAGAGCTCACATCAGCTAAGGAGGGCCCTAGCTATGAACATGGAGGATTTTAACTTCCTAGGGCATGATCTTGTTTCTACAAGGATTGAAAAACTTTAATCTTGTTTTTCTCAAAACTTTATTTCTTGCACTTTCGTGTTGCGCAAACAGTCATAACTTCGAAATAAATAGATATTTTTCAATGACACTTTGCACGCTCTTTCCTTTGTTATTAGCCTGTGCAATGAACTAGGATAAATTAAATCGAATGGTTAGTTTTGATATAATCATGTTTTATGTCAAGGAATGCAGGCAAAAATGACACATTTTTTTGTTTTCTTTGGCATTTTTGCTATAACTTTTTTTCCCAATTGTTGGATGGCAAAGATCCTAGTTGGTTGCACAGTATGGTTAGTTGCCCAAGTCTGTGCCAAAAAATTTAAAATTCCTGCTCTCCATTCGCTAGTTATGAATGTTTGCATAACAACCAAGTTTGGGCATTTTTTTGTGAATAATTAATACCAGCATGGCTTTTTTCACTCTTTCTTGCTTTTCAATATCACATAAAACGGTGCTTTATAGGGTGAATGTGAAATAAAAATTTAATAGTTAAAATTAAAAAAATTTTTGAAAAGGTGGTGACATACCTTAATTCATCGAAAGTATACTACAATTCTAGAAAACGGGCAGCCCTTGTAAACGTATATGTATGCAGTTTTAGCATCTTGTCAATGTATTAAAAGTAAACTTTTGTAATTATGAAATTAATTCATCCGAAATATATTTCAATCCTAACAAACGGGCAGTCCTTTTAAACGTCTTTGCACACTTCTAGCTGCCATGAACAGTCGAGTGCTCGAAATCGTGTTTCGGGAAATGGCATTTGCGTGTCGTCAATGTATTTGAAGTGTACTTCCGTAAATACGTAATTAATTCGTCCAAAGAACACTGAAATTCTAGCAAATTGGCAGTCCGCATTAGCATATTTGCAGCGCACTACTACAAGCTGTCGTTGAACAATCTAATGCTCAAAATCGAGTTTCGGGACATCGCATTTTGGTGCTGGCCATCTATTTAAAGTGTACTGTCGTAAATACGCAATTAATCCGTCTGAAGTATATTTAAATTCTAACAAATGGGTTGTCCGCGTAAACATATTTGCATTACACTTCAAGCTACCGTGGAACAATCTAGGGCTCGAAATGAGGTTTCAGCGAAGAGTGAAAACTTTCCCTTTCTTGTCATCCTTTCGTTTATGGTAACTTCTAGCAGGAAGGTGATCACCACTTATACCCCTGCTACACGGGCGCTTCGAATGCCTTCCAGCCGAATGTCATCTAACGATGCTACATGTGTTCTGTCTAAGGGAGTGCTTGAAGATAATATTACGCCAATGAATATTAACCGCGTCAGCATGAAATTTCCCCGGGAGTGCGCCGATGAGGACGACTGCACTCATACTGTTGTTTACATCGCTTGTTTACATAACATAAAACGCAATCTGCGCTTTGGTTCTAATAAACAATCTGTTTTCTTTTTTACTGGTTGTACTCGTGATTGTTTACGCAGTGCTACAATGTGTGGGAAGCGATGATGCGATCGCACGCCTGAGAAAGCCGGGTTGTTGGCATCGCGCAGGACTGGCGCTTCTCGCTTCTTGTCCCGGCTTTCTCCGACGTGACCAGTACTTTTTTTTAAACTACTTTATCCAGAAGTATGTATGGCGACTGTTCGCTTTAACTGAAACGGCCTAACTTGTTATCCACAAGCTAGCCACAGCGACGACTGCTGCTGGCCGTAAAGCACGGCTCGGCAGTCTGGGTCACACCGGCGATTCCCGTTCATCGTACGCGTGCCCTGCGATGTAAGCAATAGTTGATTTCAGGTCACTGTTGCCAAAACTACACCTGGTGACCATTTGCATTCGCTAAAGCTTGTGATTCGCTCTTCACAACCGCCGAAATCACAGATCCAACCCTGCGAACTCGCTGGGCCTAGTCGTCGCGGAAGGGAACAGAGCTGTCGTCGATTGAAACTGATTTGGCAAGCGCTTATCGCTGGTGAGTGTTCAGGTATCCACACGTGAAATATAGCCGTTCGTTTCGCTCATTTAGAAGCGCGAGCATGCACACACCGCCGCCTCATCACCGTGCTCTCGCTCAGCCGCCGACAACGCTGACCGTCCGCCGACCGGATTCGTCGGTGTCGTTGGCCTGGAAAACGTGTCCCTCTAGAATCATATTATAGTAAACTAGATATTTCACTATAATTACATGCTGTTGTTCAGCGTGATATATACTGTCGTTGTCGGACTAGTGTGACCGCCGTCGTCGTCGTCGCTGTACACTGAAAACGAGCTGAGGCTTTCGAATGCGTTTCGAAAGTGTCGTGCAGCACCGCGGCAGTACATCGAGTCCGAATGTCATTCCTATTCTCGAATGCCATTCCACTCAATGTCATTCGAACATTTCCGTATGAGAACGTGATAGCATTATACCAGCAAAAGCGCCTTGGGTACTTCTGGGTCCGAATAAGCCAGCGGAAAGGACCCCGTGTGGCAGGGCAGACCGGCTCCCTTACACGCCCATGTATCTGTTGGTTGACAGTTCGACTCCTGACCTGTGCCTGACGCAAGTTTCAACTAGCAATTCCGTTCTCAATTAATCCCAGATTCGAACGCGACCAGTAGGGTACTTCTGCGATAATTTGGAAGCCCACAGTATTTGCGCAAAAAAAGGTATCACCGTGCAAAATAGTGCGTCGCTTTCGCTGGGTATATATACGGCAAGCCAAGTATAGCGCTTGTCGTAGGATTTGTTGTTTGCTGTGTCGCTGTCGTCTTGGTATGCTGTATGTAGGTATCTGCCGTTCCCATTCAATCACGTGACCTTAAAATATCAGACTCCTGTTGATTAATGATAAATACCCGTGTACAATTTGTTCTCCAGTTGATGAATTAACCCGTGTCATTCCATGGAGCCGCCCAGTAGACTTTTTTTTTAAGCCCGAGTAAACACATTTTTAATGTATTAAATGTATATTTTTAGTATATTTCTAATGTATATTTTTATTATATTTTTAATGCATTATAAATCTGCTAAGCGGGCAAAAATGTACTTTTCACGTATTTTTAAGAACGTTTAAAATATTATTCCTAGTATACTTAGAAAGCATTCGTATTGCAGTTTGCATAGGGACAAAAAACGTATTGCATAGGGACAAAAAAATGCGAAATAAATATGAAATTAATACAATACGTTTGAAATGCATTTTTAGCACATCCTCTTTTCGCTAAGGGATATTGCGCGCTGCACATCTCCGAAGGGTTGGAGTAGTCATATTCCTGGCGTGACGTTCATATAATTTTTTCAAGATTCATCCGACATCTACTTAACGTGCAGGAACAGAGCGCTTTCATGTCTTGTCTAAAGCTGTCTCTTCCAAGCTGAAAAGCCTGGCTGCGCGCGGTCTCAACAGTCTCAAACCATGAGCGCAAAGGGAAGATCGTTTACTTTGGATGACAAGAAAATAATCACAAGGATGCTATCTTCAATAATGCCCAGTGAACATTACAAAACACTCCCAATCCTTGCTTTTATCTGTCTGCTAACATGGTTCATAAGTGCTGTTAACAGTCTGGTTCCTAAATATAATCTTCCGTGCGCTCATCTTAGTCGACTACCCTTAAGCAGAAATTGGGTAAAGCAGTACCTCACTATATTAGGCAAATTCCAGTAATATTTGCAGGTTATTCCAGTGCCTAAGTGTCCCATATAGACAGTTAGGAAATACAATCAAGTTGACGGATTTTGTGAGCACATGAGCTCACCCAATCTATTCATGCATATAAGACTATTGGCTTGAACAGATATTTACCGCCGCAGGTCACAGCACTTCTGTGCCAGGTAGCGCGTCACTTTCTTGTGGCGCTTTTGCAGGTCCTCGGCCGAGCATCCCTTCTGTTTCAGATAGTGCCAGAAGGAATCTGCGCAGATGGGGTAATAAGTAATGTTAGTGTGGTTGAATATAAAAAATGAGCAGATGCTGAGGCAGTGATCGAATAACGAGCATTAATACACCTAACATAGGTCGCCAGTTCGAATCCATGCTGCGAGATAGGCTCTAACTAGTAAGTCTATGCTGCACGACAGGCTGAATCGTATGACACCATCTGGTACATTCTGTGCCAAACGGTTCACCCACAAATATTACACGAATGTCGAGACTAAGCAGCCAGACTTTAATGCGTGCCAGACAGATATACATATACTGATCGACATAGTTAATTTTCGAGCTGTGGTGCTCGAGCATCACACTGCCACCTGCTATTATTTTATTCCATTATGTAACCACCTCGGTTCCCATGGCAACTGCTGGGATACACTGCTGCATTGGAGGCTGCCATCTTGGATTCTATCCATGATATCAGCACAACTCTGAGGCTCAAAACGCAACCAGGCTCAGAACGCAACGCTCTAAAATTACTACCTCAGGCCAATAGCTCTGGGGAACAAAGCTTCACACACTGGTGCATAATATCACGCTTCAGATACACCCAGCAAAGCGGTAGAGAGAAAAGCCCTTTAATGAATAACAAAATTTAGCTGGAGTTTAAAAACCCACTTACACTTGCATAGGTTTGGGACTTGGGGGAAAACAGAAGAGAGATGCAGAAAATTGCTAAGGTTTTCAAGCAATTTCAACAAAATTTCAAAAATTATACAGCCCCTGAATTTGGGATGGCATACATCAAAGTGGCGACAAATGGAGTGACAAAGTTCCTTACACACAGAGTGTGCATTGATGAGAAATGAGGAGGTTTTAGTGCTTATCTGGGAGATTAACAGCAAATAAAGTTTATTGCACATCTCTGCTGGCTATGAAAGGCTAACCGCCGAATTCAGAAGTGCACCTCAACTCTACACTCCGTCTCCACTCTGTGGAGTGGAGAAAACAATTGCTCTTCCATATGATGGGCAGTTAGGATTGAAGAATGCTACTCGGCATTTCTGCAGACGAGGAGCTGCTATAGAAACCTTCTTCCAACCCCCGTCCCTCGAGGAAGCATGAACGGCAAATGAAGGTGAGAATAAGGCGAAAAGTTGCCTTTGGCTATAAAAAAAGCATGGCATGTCTATTAAATGTCTGTTTTGTCACGTTGCACCACCTTAAAAACACAAAGAACCTCACCGTTTATTAGCCTAGTAAACCATCTTTTGCAAGCTACATGACGAAAGCAACAGAGAAAAACTACCGGAAACGCTTGCACGTCTGGCAACCTTTGCTGCCAATGATGTAGCGTCTATGTAGGCATTTACGAATCGCATGAAAAACTGCCACAAATGGAGTAAAAAACTGCCGTTCATCAACTTGTGGGAGCTTTCGCTGGCCTGCAGAGGCCATCGGCGAAACTGAGAAGGTTTATAGGGTTTAACGTCCCAAAGTGACTCAGGCTATGAGGGATGCCACAGTGAAGGGCTCTGCTAATTTCAGCCACATGGGGTTCTTTCATGTGCACTGACATCGCACAGTACACGGGCTTCCAGCACTTTGTCTCCATCAGAATGCGACTGCCGCGCCCGGGATCGATCCTGTGTCTTTGAAGTCAACAGCTGAGCACCGCAACCACTCAGCCACTGTGACGGCAGCAGAAAAATAAGATTCCCCAGAAGCGAACAGTGCATGCGAGTTTGGAGCCCAGGGGGTTTCTTTTGAGCCGCACTGTGTCGTTCTTAATGGATCTCTAGTGCTCCAAATTTCCTGGACATTAGAAGATTTCTGGTACTGCCTCCTGCAAGAAGTAGGACTTCCTGGAACGCTCTGGACTCCCAGTATATAGCTTGGAAGTGAACCCCCTGGACTCTAAAAAACTTCTGACAAAGACGGTACCTTATACAGAACACAATGGGCCACATTGCAAACTAAAACAAAAAAGTATAGGACACTAGTAAGAATTGATGATGAAACGCATGCAGCTGAAAGCAGATTTATTGAAATGCATAGTGCACTGCGATAGACTAATGGTTTTAGCTTACCTGACACTGAAGCCACCTTCACTGGGGACAGTGGAGGGTAGGTTTTTGTAAGCCCTTTCGAAAGGGCATTGTTTGACAGAGTGCCTGTCAGGCTCCTCTGCGACACGGTTTCACTGCCCCACAGGGACACGACCAACTGTTTGCAGAAGGTCGAGTCCATGGCAGACCCCAGCAGCCGCTCCCATGTGCAGCTACTTAAGTAGTTGCCATGGCCAACATGTACCTGAAGAACAGATATGAGCAAAGCATAAATGGTTTGTAATATTGTTTTAGATACAGAGCTCACTTGACCTAAAACTCCGCTAATATGAGAATACCTATTTCTGTGGCCTATGAGGCAAAACAAAAGACATGTAAAAGATGTAAGAAATATGAAGCACAGTTTTTAATGTGATTCCTGAAAAACAGCTTCAGATCATCTTTGCAGATGCAATCAAGCACCTCTAAATCTTCACTTATTCATCCTAGCAGTAACCAAGTGACAACATATGCCCCTCAAAACCTGCAACCTTTTTGCGAAACATCGCAAGACCAACAGGCTAAGGACTGCTGTCAGGTGGGCGAGTTGGTACTCATTCTTTGCAGCAAACAGCACAGAAGATGGCGGTTTAAAAACAAGAAATATATATGGAGCAGCACTAAACAGCGTGACAGAAAAATACGATTATAAATTATTTAGCGGTCATAGGTGAGTACCCCATGGTGATTCATGCATAGTAGTGTCTTCCGGCCGCATCATTGTAGAGACGAAAACATGCCACAAAAATTAGGTGCCTTACTCTTTTAATAGCTACACGGCAGGGAGTTAGACTCGAACATGGCAAGCATGCGGAAGGCAGGAAATTCGATGTGGACAAGTAGTGCGTTCGGCGACGGCACAACCAAAAGGATGGATGCATTGAGGAACACAAGCTGCAAAAAGCATGCTACCTGAGGCAAGTCACGCCAGTTTCCTGAACCGGAAGAACAGCTGCTCTGCTATGTGATAGAAGTGCAGATCAATGGCTACGCATTGACAACGGACATGCTATGCGATTTCTTGTGGGACGAGCATGCACCAGCCAAGAGTAGGAAGACTCCGTGAGTAATGACTGAATGTAGAATAAATGCCATTCGCTCCCCTGTTGGCATTTTTACTTAAATTTTTTTTTGCACATCGCGTATATGGGCCACACCCTGAAAACTGCCGCCCCTACACACGTTTATGCAGAATTTAATGTGGACGAAACCATTCTTTTCTACAAGCTGTTGCCAAGCAAGATGACACATAACGAAGATAGCTGTGCAAGGAAATGGAACAAGAGCATAAAAGTCATGAATGCGGCAAACATGCATAGGACAGAGAAACTGCAGCTCCCTATTATAGGAAAGGCTCTCAAACCTCACTGCTTCAAGAATATTCAAATGCTGCCAGTACAATACACTAGGGGTGTGCGAATAGTGGTTTTTTGATTCGAAGCGAATTCGAAGCGAATAGCAATTTCTTCGAATAATTTCGAAGTGAATAGTTTGAATAGTACTTCTGGCACTAAAAAAAGGCTGAATGACAGTAGGCATTTCCAAACCATTTATTTTCATAACACACGATGCCATTACATACTGCATGAGGCTTTATTTAAAACCATGCTTCAAAATTTTAAGAGAGCACCTAAAGTGAGTTAAGAACAATTTTTACCAGTTTGGTAATAAAAAATTATAACACATAAAAATACCGTCTGCTTTCTAATAAGAAATTAGAGATAAAATACAAAACATTACAGTATAACAGAACGGTGCCAGTAGTACAACCAATAACTGAAACCATAGGAGTAACTGCACTACACTGCAGCAAGAGCACTGAGAAAAATAATGAAAAAAAAGGACATTCTGCACTACCGGTGACCAGTGGTCGAATGTGTCGAATGTCCAACACTGAGCTAGGCAATCACGTTCGGTGCACCGACTTGCCACTTGCATTGCTTGCGTTTCTATAGTTTAGGATCCTCACTTCTTGGCTTGGATTGCACCTCCTTTTCGGCTACGCCGATGGGACTGCTGCGTCCAAGTGCTTTACAAGTGAGGGAAGCAACTGGTGTCGCGCGCCTATTTTGCAGTTTTGAGGAGGGCAAATATCATGCTCTGCATCACATTCACGCTTCGAGAGACAAAGTGATGAGTATTACGTTCACAGAAAATAAGCAGTAAGTCACAACAGATCATCACCAATAAATATTTTGAGTTGCAAGTACTTTGTACCATGATCTCAATTTTGGCTTTTTTTTTTCAATGACTTTTGATTCTTCCAATAAAACTTAATTTAAACTCATTATCTTTGTGAAATGTGAATTAAAAAACTTTTACTGTAGTAAAAATGTGTATGTAACCGAGGAACAATACTAAAATTTTTCCAGGTCACAAGCATTGGACACAACCATGACACAAAAAAAGGCATGCATGGCATCTAATATGCCAGTCAATCAGTACCAACTCGCCCAAATCACAACCTTCGTGAGTGTAATATGCCTCAAGAAATGATTTTTCTTCCCCTTCACTGCTGACAAGTATAACACGAAGAAATTGGCAAAATACTACCCACCTCTCCTGCTTCATTTAAGACCCCAACAGTAGGGTCAATCTCTTGTGCTGCCGGCCCAAGAGCTGCACAAAAACAGTGGGATAATTAACAACCAAAAAACATAGTTTTTTTTTCTATTGGCTCGAAAGACTGCTTCATTACGTGCTATGCTATTTGATCCTTTGTACGCTGCAGGAACTGGTTTCCAATGGTTAATGATAACATTCACATGGTAGTGACGGCAGTCTGACAGACAGTGAAAGGCTTTCAATAGATGTTCTCTATTCGGCTGCCTTGTGCCTACAAAAACTTGACTTGGCGGTGGCATCAAAGGTCAGAACGACGACTGCTTTCGGCCGCACTCAATTTATGGCTGGCAAACAGCTTATGAGATAAAGGGACGAAAGCAAGCACGACAATCTGAAGCAACATGGAAGCAGTTGCACATTGCTGCGCTCATTTAAGAATGATAAACCTAGTTCCATCTCGCGTCACATTGCGATAAAGCTGCATGCCGGTGACATTCAGCATGGACAAACATCACAACCTTTCACAGCAATGTCACAGGCTGCTATCTTTCTCAACACCAGCTGTTGTATCAACTTCTAAGTTAAGGCGGGACGAGGGCCTTAAAACAGACCTTTTTATTTGTGGCTATAATGTCATGAAATTTTGCACACAGATGCGTTTTTCTCTTCTGATTTCAAATATGTAGTCGTAATTGAGCTGGTGGTCTTAGATCAGAAGTTATCTTAAATTCTAGAGTGTAATTAGGTAATTTCTTACGCAGCTTTAATGAACTTTCTCACTCCATTTTGTTGCTTTTACTTACATGAATTGATAGCCAGCAAATTCCCATACCCGATGACATTCTTACATTCTTGGTTTAGGCCACTTATAAATAGCAATTTACAATTAGCTTAACGAGTTGCCGTGTAATATACTAGTGTGACCTTTTACTCTCGACATAGTATGTCAGGATGGCATGCCTTTAGAGAAAAACGAAGAATGTCATCGGGTATGGAAACTCTCTGGCTATCAGTTCTCTTAAATAAAAGCAACAAATTGCAATGATAAAGTTCATTAAAGCTGCGTAAGAAATTACCTAATTACATTCTGGACTTCGCAAGATCTAAGACCACCAGCTCAATTATGACTGCATATTTGGAATCAGAAGAGAAAAATGCATCTGTGTGCAATATTTCACGAGATTCTAGCCATAAACAAAAAAGTTAGTTTTAAGACCCTCGTCCCCCCTTAAAAAGTTTGGGTTGGAGAAAATATCTCAATTTACTAACTTGTAACATGTTTTTCACTGTTTCTCGAAGGTTCAGACCCTGACTTACACTTGAGCACTTATTTTCAGTTCATGTGAGCTTGAAAAGAGAAGGGTACTGTCCAGTTACAGGAAAAGCTTCACTTTTCAAGCCCACAAGTCCCGCTGAAACTGCAATAGAAATAAGGCCTCAGCCCTTCCTCACAGGTCACATGAGGAAAGCGTGCTGGGTATATTTTACAAACCAGCCTTTCTTTAAAATGACCCTCTAGAACTGGGGCAAGGAGGATGTATCTGTGCAGCCAACCTATCTACATTAGTTGCAGGGCTGAAGATGGCTCTGGGCCCCTATGGGCAGTAGTACACCCCATGCATTGTTGATTCTGAACATGAAAGCATCACTAATTTAAAATTTTGGATAATTTTAAGAACTTGTGCACACAAAGACAATTGGGCACACTAGACATTCTCCCACACTGAACCGCTCAGCGGAGAGCACACTTTTATCCCTCTCCCATATGTCTTTACTTTAGTTCCTTTGAACTGCCCTCTGTCCCACTTTCCTGTCTTCGGCTCTCAACCCCATCTAAGAAGGGATGACTGCGTCAATGAGCAGCCGCCAATGAGTACCCCTCGAGTCGAGCGCAAATAGTTTTAAAAGAGCTAGATGTTAGGCTAGTTGGATTTGACAAACTATACATATTTAAATATAATATTTTTAGTACAACCAGGTCAGGAACACAAAGAATGAAACACTCGTGTATTGCTGCTGTTTGTCTTTCGTTCTTCACGTTTCTGTCCTGGTTGCACTAAATAAGTATAATTTGTCGTATATAGTTTTCTTCCAGTCAGACGAACCTTGACCTTCTTGAAACCTTCATGATGCGCATCCCACAAAACTTGACGTTATCTCTACTACGTATGAGAGCACATCAATGAAATAGCTGCACGTGATGCAGCGAATAGCTCCCTTCTCTGCCCATGAGGCCACCCTTCAGGACAGAACATGCTCTGAAGGTTGCCCACAACACGATGTTTGGTCACAAGTGAACCTGCTAGCTGCCAATAGCCTGCCGAAGCTTGGTAATCAGAAAAGCTGGCCACACATGAAATTATGTGTTCCCAACCCAAGTTACGCCTGTTTTTACTTCCAAGGCATTATTACTGCGAGGGAAGCGTGGAAATGCATCCAAGAATAGCTTAATAACATATTTCTGAGCCTTCTTTCTTAAGTTTTCTTCAGCATACATACCTTTTGACCGTCTTGCCACCGGCTGTAGGCTGGAGCCGGCAACACAAGGCGCCTCGCATCCTGGGTCGCTCACTGCTCACGAAACAAGAATGACACATTAGCCAGTTGCATTCAAATATCCTACCTTCTAACAGAATTTTCAAATGAGGAACAATAGCACAGCATTCCTACACAGTGCCAATCCAACACAATGACAATCTTGGCAGCGAGAGAACAGTTCACATGGCCTGTAACGACTATTCCCAACTTGACAGGAAATATCCAAGGCCTGTCATGCCAATTAATGGCTTTGCTATGAAAACAAGCCATGCACGTCCACAGTTGTGCCTTGCTAATATGAACTCAATATAAATGCAGTGATATAATTGGCCGAAGCCACTTTGGAGCCGCCAAAAATGCTTTTTGGTGCACAAAAGTGATTGTCTGGCGCAGTCAAACACATACTGTATTTTCCAGTGCATAAGTATTTTTTTTTAGCTTTCTCATTGATGCAACTTATATACGGTGAAAAAGGACGTGCCAATATGCAGCATCTTTTACCATTTCTAGCAATTATGTTTGAAAAGAAAATTGATGAGTAAAAGAAAAAATAACAGTTGTTGCAGTTTTCATGTAGTGCGATCCACTACCGTGATCCGCTTACGCGGGCACTCAACTACACCTGTGCAGAGGTAGGCATGTGCTCCCCAGAGCCATCTGCGCAATACCTAGATAGCTCACTGCGGATGCAGTTCACGGTAATGAACAGTTGTTGGGGGGGGGGGGGTGCCGCTGGGCGGCCTCTCCCCCATACCAAAGAAATACTAAAAAAAGCCATACTAAAGAAATAAAGCAAAAAATTAAATGCCACGAACAACGCATTTCCAGCGTACCAGTCGCGCGCTGCTGCCTCTTCGATTTAAAAGGTCAAGCAAGATGCTACAAACTTGAGCAAGCATTGAGGAGTGCCTTTACAGAAACAAAAAATCAGTAAGCTAGCAAATTTCCCCATGAGGGACCCCTGAGACCCTAGGCGCTGCACTGAAAAGTGGCGAAGACGAGCGACAAGCGCAATTATAATCTTGTGCAAGCACTTGCACAACCGAGTGAGAGGTGGCTCTCTGCACTGATGAGTCAGCGGCGTGCTGCTATCGCAACAGCACCTAGCGGCACGAGCTCAACAAACGATGAGCGGCAACTAGGAGGGACAGAATTTGCGCACTCACAATTAAGAAAGGACTGGCATGCGCCGAGCACTGGTCTCTTCACCAGGTGCAGGGCCGCGAGAGTGCGCAGTGATATGCTCTCAGCTGCTCCCACAACCATGCGCGATGGACCAGTGACTTTTGCCCCCGATAATACATATTAACAAGGCACGGCTGTATGAACAAATGCAGTGCTTCCAACAAGAACATACCTGCTATCTGACAATATTTAGTGAGATTCATTCACTTTAGGGAAAATCAACTTGGCTTAGCTGGACTCTGTCCAGAACAGCAGTAGCACGACCAGTGCATGGCAGTGAAATGATCAAATACTGTACATTTCATACTGCTTAGAACGGACAAATTAAGGCTGTAACATTAAAATTCTTAAAATTACCAGCAAGGCTGCAGTTAACTGAACTCCTGCACTAAGGTGAACATGGGCCTGAGAAGCATAAACGCACAAAAAGTTCATACCAGCTGGCTGCGGCAGAGGTGAAGCTGTGCCGGCATGCTGGCTCGGAGTCCCAGGAGCAAGGCTAGGGACTGGAAACTTAATGAGCACATAAGATCATTTCATTTTCAGTGAAAGAGTTTATATTTAGTGAAAGCTTTGTTCCTTTCAGGAAAAATCAATTAGGCTTGGCTGCACCCTGTCCAGAAAAACAGTAGCTGGACCAATCTATGCCAGCGAAATGATCAAATAATGTAGCGCATTAACACAATTCTAAGTCGACCCATTCTTTCTAATTTGAGAACCTGAATTAGTAGGTTCGACTTACAATCGAAACCAAACCATAGCGCCGTAAATAAAGGCGAGAGAAACGAGATACCAGGGATGCGCGTGGTTGCAATTTTATGCTTGCATTTGACCATCCTGCTTTTTTTTTTCAGAAGGCTTTTTCTTTTACTTTCAACAATGCAACAAGCAGTAAAAAAATGCCGATAGTTGATGGAAGGGCCGAAGTTCCAATCGCGACGGCATTACCACTTAGAATAGCAGCACTTCTGGGGAGTGTTGGTAGCTGATAGAAGAGCCGACGGTGCTCGCATGTAGTTTCTTTGTGGCTTTGTTTGATGCATTTGACAACTGCCGGCCACGTTTTACCAGTTTTTAATGAAGTGCTTCATCAATCACCATTTGTGCTCTGGGTCTGTTAAGCGTCCAGTGCTTGTTGACGGCTACATTTAAGATGGCTGCCATTCTTTGTGCTGAAGGAACGAACAACTACGTGCCAGGCTGCAAGTTAGATATCTCAGAATGAGGGATACAGGCAGGTGTGGCAGCTGCAGTGAGGCAAAACTTGCAGTTGTTCCATGTGATATCGTGCTGTGGCTGTTTGCGAGTGCAGGATTTCGTGAACAACCACGTGCTTTGGTTGTTTTCGCAGTGAGGGATTTCCCTGGATGGCGGTATTAGAACGACGTGCTGTCAGACCGCAGCAGCGACGACTAAGGCAGTGCTAGTGAGGACTATGGCGCAAGTGTTGATGAGTAGCCCAGTGACTGACACATTTTCATTTTGGAATGTGACCACGGCCATGCCTGCATGCGGCTGCCAATAGCGGCTGACGATAAGTGGCGGTGGCCGGGTAATGCTATCACATTCTACTTTTAAAGGCGAAGCTTAAGCAACCTCCAAGTTTGTTTGCTTTTTTCTGACACGCAATATGGGGGTCACCTTACAATCATGCAAATTCGGTACATTTCATGCTGCTTAGAACAAACTAGTTAAGGCCCTAACATTAAAATTCTTGTTGCAGTTAACACAAATTCTGCACTGAGGTAAACAACATCAGGGTGTCTCAAAAGCATGAAAGCACAAAAAGTTGATACCTGCTGCCTGTAGCGGAGGTGAAGCAGACAGAGTCTGTGGAGGACTGCTGCTGCTGCTGGCACACTGGCTCAGGGCCTCAGAAGCACGGTTGGGGACTGGAAATTTAATGACCACATGAGATCGTTTCATTTTTAGCGAATATCTCTGACATTCTGCATATTCTTCTATTTTTTTAATTTAGTTTTATGCAACTTGACTTCCTTGCATTTCCCTTTATATTCTGCCTGGCTTAGTGCTTTTTGCATCTGAACTGCATCTTACATACACTAGTGTTATTTAGCCTTCCACTCTGTATCAGTAAATGTAAATGGGACTGACAGCACCCAACTTTTCCAGTGCAATGGAAAACTTGCACCCCTATTACACGACCCCTTGAAACACCATTTCAACTGACTGTCATTCCAACTGAATAGCAGTAAGCTGTGTTACAAGCCAGTGCCAACAGCCATTGAGATCTGAACTACACTTCAATTTGACTAAAGTCAGCGGCCCAAATTGAACAGGTCCACTGATAAGATGGACGTCAATGGACCTGTCACACTCACCTAGTCAAGAGAATTTCTCACAACCAAATCACACAAAAGGCTGTTGCCTTATCTAGAGTAAGTTAATCAACAACTTTGCTTGACACTGCCCATGTAATAGGGTTATTACTGTCTAAGATGCTAGATTCTGCAACAGCTTTGTTAGAAATGCTGCAGAATATCTTTAGAAACAATTTTTCAATCAGTGAATGCACCCGTTTTTATGCATTCCAATTCTGGAAACCATGTCAGAGTGCACAATTGCATACCAATTGCATACCAGGAAAAGTAATGTACCAAAGTATAATGCAAACCTGACCTTCCAGATAACAATTTCAGTTTTAGTATAGAGCAACATCCATTTGAGTTAGTGACATACGCCTCGTCGACAAAAGTTTCAGCGGATCATGTTTACTGCTTCATCCAATAAATGCAAAGAACCTCGACGCTGTCTAGTGACACAAGCTCTATGCACTTCATTGCCAATGTAATGAGCATAACTTTTCATTGAAATACACACTAGAGAAGGCGTAAACTATAATGAAAGAAGAAAGCATTGAG
This sequence comes from Amblyomma mixtum, assembly GCF_055824585.1. Classification (NCBI taxonomy): domain Eukaryota; kingdom Metazoa; phylum Arthropoda; class Arachnida; order Ixodida; family Ixodidae; genus Amblyomma; species Amblyomma mixtum. The sequence goes on from NC_143012.1 coordinate 159,750,977, forward strand.
CCTTTTACAACAAATCAGTAATGTTTCACCGAGTTGTAGTCACACGGTGGGATACACCGATAATGCCAAGGTTTCATGGAAACATAGCACTTTAGTTTGTTTTATGTTTTCAATGGCAATATAAAATTATTAATCATTGTTCCTTGGCACTGCAGTGCTCATTTTTTAAAATATGAGGAAATATCGCTCATTTCCACTAAAACTTAAACACATTTTTATCAATAGTAGGTTCCCTGAAATTAAAAAAAAAATTTCGAACAAAACCACATCAGGCATGATCGGCAATTTTCCCCAAGAAAATTGGGGGCAAAAGCAACAGACCCCACCTCTACATTCTGGTCCTTGCAGCTCGGCGTGAGAACGCCACCTGACAAAACACTTTTGGCATCGAAACCGGCACAGAGAACCTGTTTCAACACCAGAAGTGCTTTTTCAGGCGGCACTCTCACTCGTTCTTTGAGACAATGATTTGCCCACAACGACCATGTTTTAGGTGCACTCCAAGGATGACATTTTGCTTCAGCCATTTTTGTCGTTTTTTTTGTTCACCCAGTTGGTCACGTGGGCGCTGGCCAGTGTAAATAGTGCTATAATCTAGATTCAATAGCAAATGCTGATACACCTGCAACCTCGCTATGCCATTCTGCGTTGCAAAAGAGCTTTACGAACCTGCTGCTTCAGGTAGCCTTGGCTGCACACAGTTTGCACTCAATAGCCCATGCCTGGACTCCGATATGGAAGAATCTGAGAAGAATTTACAAAGAGAAGCATCAAATTACTGGACAGACATGCCAGGTTGAGAACACTGAAGATGAGCACACAAATTGTACAGAAATGCTCCCTGCCTTCTCATACCTAAAATTACAAAGGTAGAATCAATTGATGGCGCACAGCTGTCTTGATTCAACCTAAACACTGTGCAGGTGTTTTTCACATGCAGTTCTTGAACTGTGTAAATCCTACTAATAGTGAGCACCTCCTGCAGGAAGGCAGCCCTTTTCCACTGTTAGCCAAGTATATAGCATCGCAAAAGCTGTCACTTCGTGACCAAAGGTGAAAGCCTATGCGAAATAGCAGACGGAGGGCACCCCCTCACAGCGTGGTGCAAAAAGCAAACTTGCTAAACAAGCAAGCATTTACAGCACAAATTATTCACATACCCTTATCAAAAATTTTCGCACAGAGGGCCTTCTGTAGCTCCATGTTGAGGCTCTCGAGCTCTTTTACTCTTGCCTCCAGCTCCGCAACCTTGGACTGAAGGTTCATTTCCCTTGAGCCCTCAGTACCTTCCATGTCGTCCTCCATCAGATCATCTTCAGCCCTTCTTTTTGCCAGGGCCCTAGCCCTGGACTGAAGGTTCATCTTGGACTAAAAAATAAAGAAGTGCTTAGTCAAATTCTTGGTCCTTCACCAAATGAAGTGGATGTAAGCTCTTTGCAAGCAGGCTGAAATACTGACTTATCAAACGAATGATTTAGGCCTTATGGGGCTTAATGTCCCAAAGCGACTCCTCTAGCATTTCGTCTCCATCGAAATACAACTGCCGCGGCTGGGATCAAACTCGTGTCTTTCAGGTCAGCAGCCGAGCACCATAACCACTGGTCCTAAACCTTTTCCCAAGCATTTTAGCCCACGGAAAGCCAACTACCCCGTCAAGGGGCAGCTTGTACCCCGAGAAAACTGGTACAAAAATGAGACTAACAGAAACTCCTCTGATTAGACATCACATTAGAACGTGACAAAATTGCAACCATAAAAATTATAACAAGTCATTTTGCCTCCTGTGCAGGAGCTTTGTTCACAATGAAGTGATTAAAGCTGTATTGGATTTAAAGAGAGGGTCAGGAAGCATATGTACACTGGGGGTTTACTTCAGTCGCTGCCATTTAGGGTGTCATTAGTCATATGCATAATTACAGTTCTGTTGCAGGCTAAGGTGAGCAAAAAACTTTTTTTTTAGTTGGCAGTATGCACAACCACATCCCCCCATCAAAAGTCGTAGGCAGATAACACACAGTGTTCGGCAAAACTACTCAAGACACCGTTTTGTTTCCAAAGCCATTATGCTCTTTTCGGCGCATCACAACATTTCCACCTCGCTAATGCAAACACAGACGGTTGAGCAGAAAACGATAGGGCAGACTGGCTTGTAGTGACATACATATGAAGGCTATGTTGTCAGCATCATTTTAGTAGCATACAGGCATCAAGCCAAGACCAACAGTAGGCGAGAGGGCACGGTGAAGCAGAATTACGAGCCCGAGGAACTGATGAGTGCTGGATAAAGGCAATATCTCAGACTAAACAATGACAAAAATGGCACAGAAAGAAACTGGAACCACCTCTTTCACCTTCAAACAGCAATACCCATGAAATTAATCAGAAATTAGGAACAGATTCTTTTCACAGCAGAAAACTAGAGTCACTCACGCACTTATTGCTTCCTAACTTATGAATAACTGAAGCCTAAAGCAGCTCCCCTGCTAGTTGTTGTTTAGAACGGCCAAGAACTTTTGTTTTTCCAAAAAGAGGATGGCATTTGCAGCTCAAACAATGCTTAAGCAGGCTGTTAGACTGAGATAATTTAAAAGAAGCAGCGTGTTCAGTTAGGCGTTCACTGAAGCAACGACCGGTCTGCCCTATTTAGACACTGCTACAACTCAGAGGGGCCTCGTAAACAACACCAACTTTGCACGCAACGAGCATGCATGGTTACAAGCTTGATGCTGCAAGCCAGTCTGTTATGGCTTTGGCTCGCCAGTGCGCAAAGGCTCGACAGTTTTTGAGGTGCCTAGAAAACAACTTCCACGCCAAACTTGCTTGTTATCCTCAGTGGACAGCTGGGCATGCATTCAGTTCCTCGAGCAGCTCTTTCCTCGTTGGAGTTACATAGCCCTCGTCGCAGCGCCACCCCTCCTCCTCTGCTCTGAGGGTGTGTTCGTCGTATTTTCCCGTTTTCGTTTGTTTACTGGATGTTTCTACTGTACTGATCTGTGCACCTTGTTTGGATTATTCGTAGCGGCGACTTGGGTTTTCCCGCGTTGAGCTTACACTTATACCGCGAAAACGTTACCACGTTCAGGAACTGCAGGATAAGTGTTGCATTTGGCATTCGAGGGAAAAGGCAAGAAATTAATTTATGTTTTGAGCAAGTGCAGCGGGAAACAAACTAGATGCAGCATCACTTTTCTCTCTGTAGACTTTCTGAGAGCTGGATGCATTCCTTCTAGGACTGTGGCAAGCAGTAGGTCAATTGCACACAAATTTATTTCCCTCTGGTGCAAAGTAAGGAGTGCAAACATAAAACCCAAGTTGGCGCTACAAATAATTCAAACAAGGTGCACACATCAGTGCGCAAAGTAGGGAGTGAAAACATAAGAAAACCGAAGTCGCCGCTACGAATAATTCAAACAAAGTGCACAGATCAGTGCAATAGAAACATCCAGTAAACAAACGAAAACGGGAAAATACGACGAACACACTCTTAGAGCGGAGGAGGAGAGGCGGCGCTGCGAGAAGGGTTATGCAATGCCAACGAGGAAAGAGCCCCTCGAGCTAGTAATTCTGCTTCCGTTCAGCGCTGGATTATGGGGGGGTGTCTAAGGGGGCTGCAGCCCAGGGCCTCACCTCGGACAGCAGGAGAAGGGGCCCACTTATTCTAACCTGATTAGTGTATGGAACCGCGGGCAATGGAACTTCGAGCGACACGTATGAAGCGTATGAAAACCAGAACGAGAAGATGGGCCCCCCACCTTATGTAACTTCATTTAGCCTAATCAGTTGGGCGCAGCTTGTCGAGCTGCAAAAACAGGAATCCCCTGCTACCCCGGAGGGGGCCTCCTTTCTTACGAAGCGATATACGCTTTTGTGTACGGATTCCGGAAGGGTTTTCGTGGTTTTCTGTCAATCCCCCCGTCCAGTGGCGTCTGAAGGTGTAGTGTGTTCGAGAATCCTGGTGTCGGCATAACAGGTGGGACTCCTGCCTCGCCACCAAGAATTCTGCTGGGATGGCTTTCATAATACGCTACAAATCCACTAATTAATTTTTAACCCCGCACATATATCCGATGTAAAAAATACTTTCTTGGCGCCCTCTGCATCGCATACAAATATAAGGCAATGCAACGCATCAGTGTCACAAGTATGATTAGAGCAGGGTAGGCAAAAACGAAACTAGAATGCGCAGCAAAATTTGAAGCGGCGTCTATGTGTGCGAGTATCATATACAGACTGTTGAGAAAATAAACGCGTGCAGTAGAATGCTTTTTTTAGCCACACAGGTGGATGTTCGAATTTTGCACAGATAAGACATTTGGTCGTCAGAATTATATACAACACCAGGTTTTCTTCTTTAGCTTTACCAAATTGAAAAACTAATCAGGCTGTGCTAGCTTCTCGGAACTCCCACAGTTTCACTTTGTGCTCCGGCGGCCACTATGGGCTTTAACGTCCCAAATCAAGTCCAGCTATGTGGGACGCCGTAGTGGAAGGCTCCAGTCAATTTCAACCACCTCAAATTCTTTAAAGTGCACTGATATCGCATAGTGCACATGCGTCTCGCATTTCGCCTCCAGCGAAATGTGACCGCCATGACCGGGGTAATTTATTTTGTACGTTCTTTTTTCTTGGTATCGGTTTTGTAGAGCCAGGTGAAATTTAATTTTCGAGTAAATAAAAGGCGCAGAACTGCCTCACTTCTAGGTGGACACCTCAACTGTGCCTTGAGGGGAGGGAGGAAGGTGTGAATGAAAGGAGAGAAAGAGGTTTCGTTGGTTTATTGGTTTATGGGGGTTTAATGTCCCAAAGCAACTCAGGCTATGAGGGACGCCGCAGTGAAGGGCTCCGGAAATTTCGACCACCTGGGGTTCCTTAACGCGCACTGACATCGCACAGTACACGGGCCTCTGGACTTTTGCCTCCATCGAAATTCAACCGTCGTGGCCGAGATCGAACGCGCGTCTTTCGGGTGAGCAGCTGAGCACCATAACGTTACACTGATCCACCGCGGCAGCAAAAAATAAGAGGTGCCGTTGTGGAGCGCTGAGGAATAATTTCGGCCACCTGGGGATCTTTAACGGGCTCTGAAATCGCATAGCACACGAGTAACTTGTTGCATTTCACCTCCATGAAAATGCGGCCACCGTGCGGCTGGGTTTGAACCCGAGTACTCGGCTCAGCGCCGAGCACGCTCACGACTGATCCAGGACTTAAATGCTGCTATTCGAATGTGCCCCGTGAGAGTAGTAGCAAACGTTCGATGTATAATCAAATGAATTTAATAACTTGCAATAATACCCTCTCAGGACACTAATTAATGAGTGTTTCTATTTCCTAGTCGCTGCCGGCAGCCGGAGTACCCAGCTTAACTGCAGGAAGCTGGCTCAGCCTGCTTTTCTTTAATGCGTGAGCATTCAAACAGTGCTGCGAACAAAAATCCCACTGTCGGCTTGCGTACAGTGTCATTGAAAGAGGAGAGTAGGCGGCGCGCGCAGCGCACTGCAATGCAGCCCCGCAACTTGTCGGTAGGTTTGAGTGGCTCTTCCGTGGCGTTCAGCGCTCGACCACAGATGTACACGTGTCGCGCGTTCCAAGAGTCGCGTTGTCTTTTGTGCGCTGTAAATGTAATGCTACTACGTTACTGTTGCATGAATCCTTTTGGTTGCACTTCGTTCTTTTTAATGAGGTGTAATTACAATGGAACATGGGATTTATTTGAGTAGTGTAGCATGGGGACAGGGGGGTCAGTGGTAAGAAAGGGAGAGGGGGCCTACATTCTCATTAGCCCAGGGCCCCGATTTTTCTTTACCCGGCCCTTTCTTTCAGTAGCAAGTTAGCGCTCGTCCTGTGTACTGTTTTCTCGCGCTAAGCCCACCCGCAAATCAAAAAATCTACTGGAACGACTGTTTTCTCGCGCTAAGCCCACCCGCAAATCAAGAAATCTACTGTAACGACTGTTTTCTCGCGCTAAGCCCACCCGCAAATCAAAAATTCTACTGGAACGACGTTTTTATTGCTGCCGTGTGACCGACAACACCTGAAAGCTGTGCAGGCAAAACGTGGAACGCGTGCATGAATCTCCTAGGCTCATCACTGATCCAAAAACTGAGCAATAATATCAAGAACATGGACACAGTACACATGCTGATACTGGTTCAACGACAATAGCGGTTAATGTGGACTAAGCGCATAATGTTCAGCAAGCACAGGAAAGCCGGTTGGACGCACCTTTTTCCGCGGCGGGCCTTCCTTGGAGGAAGACTTGCGCGAGGCCATGCGCTTGTTCTGCCGCCACGTCCTCATCTCTTCTGCAGAGTCTGCAATTTTTACCGCAAAATTATGATAAGTGAACGCCAAAACCGTGTTCGGCAACGCCGGAAAGGGTCCTAACACTTACCTGTCATATGTACAATGGTCGCCTTGTAAAACCCGCCCCGGGTGGTGCTGTCGCCTTCCCAAAAAACATCGTACGACTTCCCTCTTTCGAAGTCGTCGATGTCATTGGGACGGAAATTCCTTACGTCGGCGTCCGATACGACGTACCGCTTATTTTCGCCTTCGTATTGTACCAGCACGTACATCGTGTTGCTTCAAACAACGTGCGTGCTCACCTCAGTACCTCTGTACGCTAAGCGGATTCTCCGAAGCGGTATGGCTACGCCTAGTCATGGCCGGCAACCGATTTGACCAAATGTCTTCGTATTTGTCGGAAACCAAACCGCACCAATTTTTCTTGTAAACAAGCATTTATCTGTCATATTTAATTAACATTTAATTTAATTTAGTCTATTAGGAATATATGATTAATTTCGGTTTTCTACGCTAAGGTTTTATTATTGTTTTTACTGAGTGCCTTGAGTGTAGCAAGAAATGTGCGCCACCATGTTTGCGGTGATAACAAGAACTACAGAGGCTAGAAGGTTTCTTCTAGCCTCTGTGCAAGAACTACTCTGAAGCCCTACTGGCGTGGCCAACCTTATGTATACGGACTTGATGGCTCTTGCTTCCCACGCATTATTCTAGTTCACTGTATCTCTATTGTAATGGTTTATGGATGATATGATGTCTTCGCGAGCTGGCCCGCTACAAGCTGCATGTAAAAATAAAATATATCCGGCTTAAAATCATGGCCGCGGCCTAGATTCGAGTAAATATACTATAGCTAATTTGATCAGGCAATAATGCTACTGCACATATTCGCAAGACTTTGTGCATGCTGTAGAGGGCAGCAAAAAGTTCATGTCCTTTAAAATGTTCAGGCGTATTAATGGTGTCAATCGCAAAAAAAAAGACGAAAACAGAATTAACTGATCAACAGCATGCATATGTCTTGCAAATTCTTTTCACTAGCTAGAGTGTACGCGTACACAAGCTATATAATAGTTGGTTATTCTATGGGTTATTCATAACACACGTGTCGTGACGTAAAGAGGGGGGACACAATTAAATAGCATGTAGCAATAGAATGATCAATGCAAGTTGACGGCGTCTTCCTTGTTTCTTTTTGTGTGTTATACATAGTTGCATCGTTGTGCAGTTACTACATTAATTTTTTGCTCAATTTGTTGCACGTACTATCGCGATCGAAAGAAGCACGAATAACGCGGCGCCTGCGCGCTCCGCTGTTCATATTTCTTTTTATCGCACTCTTACATGATCGACGAACTCGTCCTAGAATGCATCATGGACAGCTCTATAGCGTCTTTTTACTACCATCGAAGTAAAAGCGCGGTGAAAAGAAATGCGAACAGCTGAGCGCGTACGCTCCGCGTTGCTCCCGTTTCTTTCGATCGCGATTGTACGCGTATGTATGCTTAGAATTGCAGGCAATGCGCATTTAAGCGGCACTGTCTCCTTTCGATATGCAATCACAGCGTTTGAACTGTGAATACATATATTCACTTCTACGTTCATACACAATTGCCCAAGTCAGGCACTTGGGTCCCCTTTTGTGAAGAAACGAGTAAGTGCAGCGAGGCCGGTTCACGCAGAGCCTTCATTTTTATAAGCGGTACGGTGGAAAAGTGACGAGTTCAACTTCAAGAGATATATTCATGCAATGAGCCATACAACATAGCACGAAAGGTTTTGAGCTTTGAAATTCTGACCCAATGCGCACGTTCCTCCGGTTGTAATTATAGCGGCCTCCCAAACAGGAAATTAGGTAGCTCACTGAAGGACCCCAGTTGGGGTTGCTCTAGGCCATTGAGACCCATTTCAAGTGACGGTCGGCGAACAGGCTCTGCGGAGAGCGAACAAAAAGCCACCAGTTTAGCCGGTTGACTCAGTATATCGTCTGAGCCCCTGGTCAACTTTTTTTTTTGACGGGGAAAGAAATAAGAAATTGGTTTTTGAGGAAAGAAATGGCGTAGTAACTGTCCCACAACTGAGTGCACGAACACCAGAACAGCGCCTTAAGTTAAGGAATGAAGGAGGGATTGAAGGAAGAAATGAAGAGTGAAGTGCTGCAGTGGTGGGCTCAGGAATAATTTCGGCCCAGGGGATCTTTATAGTGCACTAACATCGGATAGCACACGGGAGCCTTTGCACTTCGCCACCATCGAAACGCGGCCGCCGCGGCTAGGTTCGATCCCGGGAAGCCTTTAGTAAGCCCCGCCACGGTACGTGGCTTGATGGTTCAAACGGCACCTGATGTGTTAATTCACTGCGCTCGATACTGAGACGATGACTGAGCACTCGGCCAGCAAAACCAACGAGTGGGCCGACCCTCCACAATCCAACCCAATCCAATCCGTTTATATTTAGGCTTCGGTCGCGTTCACTTTTTCTTCTTGGCGCGCAGTCGCATCCAACCAACCTTTCTGAGGACAACAACAACAACGTGAGGCCGGCATCACCGCAAGCACTTTTGCTCCTCGTACAGCGATGAGTACTCCTCGGCGCAAGCGATACCGTCAGTACTTGGAGCCCGGACAGCCGTGGGATGTGCCGAGGCAGACGACGTACAACCATGAGCTGGTGAGAGCTCGACGCGCTCACGCTAGCAACTTGGATAGTGTGACACAAGGCGACGAGTCCGACCATGCTCACGGAAGCCGATGTTCGGACAGTTCCGGCCACTCAGCAGACGATTCTAGCTCTGTTGATGGCAGTGAAGCGCCTGACGATTTTTTTTATTGCCACGAAGAGGCAATCGGCGATGTTGGTCACCCTGTCGGATCAGACCCTGCGGATATGTGCAACAACTGCCGCCCTGCGAACGGAGACGAGTTGGCGTCGGTCAGCGAGGTCGGCGAGAGTACCGAAGACAGCCCTCCCAACTCGGGCGAGTCGACATCGCTCACTGACGTCGGCGAGCGTAGCGAACGCGGCACTCCCAACACGGATGAACGGGCATCTTTCAGTGAGGCCGACGAGAGTGACGATGGTGGTCCTCCGAACGAAGAAGAGCCAGCGTCATTCAGTGAACGCGACGAAAACTTCAGACGCTATTTCGAAAAATGTGCCGAAGAGACCCTGCCCAACCAGGCCATAAACAAAGCGCAGGCCATTCTTCTAATTTTGACGTACGTTGTACACGCAGGCCTCTCTTGGACCCAAGTAGAGGGGCTGTTGAAGCTGATCAACACGCTTTGTGGCAGTGACGTGTTGCCTGACACCGCGCACATATTTAGAAAGATGTGGGAGGCTGAAATGGACTCCCTTCAGGTTCACTTCTTTTGCCAAGTTTGTTTTGGTTACTTTGGAAGCAAGAGGAGGAAAGAAACAACGCACGCATTCACATGCGTGCACTGCTGTACCACACAGACGGTGCGGCGGCTGATAGCAAGAGGCAGTTTCTTTCTAATTTTCAACTTGAAAGAACAGATCTACGACATCGTTTCGCAGTACTCTGGGATACTGTTTCAGCGCTTGAAGCAAATGGCCTCGACTGTACCCTCCATGTACGCAGATATCACAGATGGGCGGCTGTATCGAAGCACAAGAAGCCAACTGAAAGCAAAATGGAGTGACCTGACAGTCACCATGAACACGGATGGGTCACCAGTGTTTAAGTCTAGTAAGGCTAGTGTATGGCCTGTTCAGCTACTCATAAATGAGCTGCCCTTCAACACTCGGTTCCACAATGTGATTGTGGGGGCGTTGTGGTTTGCGAAGACCCATCCTCCTCAACATCTATTTATGAAGGCATTTGTCAAGGCATTTAATGACATTGGCACCATAGCGTGGAAGCATGCCACTGAAACTGTGCTGTCCAGTGTGACTGTGGCGTGCTGCTGCGTCGACTCACCAGCCAGGGCATCTTTGCTTAACATGAAGCAGTTCAATGGATATTTTGGGTGCTGCTGGTGCCTGCACAAGGGAATTCCTGTCGATGGTAAGCCTTTTCTATTGGGGAATCGGGCTTGTGTTCATGTTAACTTGCATTGTGGTCTGCCAAATGCTTTTAAATTAAGGGGTCTTTGTTTTGTATGCTGAGTGTCAAAGGTTTGCTTAACCTGTACATCAATATTTTGTTATATTTTTGCAAACTAGTAATTTTATTGTTTTTGCACTGTTTGTTCATGGCATAGGTATGTGTAATGTTTGCGAGGTGGGCACCTGTATGAATGGCATTTGCAATATAATCTTTTGTATGCACAGCTGCCTGACATTGTGGCATCTGCTCTTGTACACTGCTCTTCACACTTAGTAGTAGCATCACGAGGCTCAGAAACAGTCCATGACATGAGAAAAACTTCATGTCATGAGCATAAATGGGTGCTGTACACTTTCTGAAACTTATATCATGGCTTATAGTTGGTTAAGCCTGGCAGCATTTCGCTTGACAAAGACGGGCAAGTAACATGAACTGTTGGTATGACCAGTATGGCAAAAGACAAAACAGAATATGTGGAGGCCAGATGAATTAGATTGTGGTTCTTCTTAGCAGGGCGCGGAGTATATGGAAAAATCAGTCTATTTTGCGTTGTTATGTCTTATAAATTGCGAAGTACCATGCATTGAAAATGCTTATTAATGCAAATTGACATTCATCCTGTCATTTCACCTTGAATATTAAGTTTTCATTATTGTATGGTGTACAATTTAATGGTTGTGTATAGTCTGACATTAAAGATCCAAGTACAACATTCTTCGACATAAGGCAGGACATAAGATACTTACCATGATTGCAGCCTTGCACTGCTAGCATTGCTTTCATGTTTAAGGCATCCAAAAATCTTCGTGTACTACACATAGCCCTGATGCACGGTATTAAAAAGCCTCACAAACAGGCTGGTGCCAAATTCAGTGCTGTGATATACCACTGCACATATTTAAAGGGGCTCTATAAATCTGCTGTATGCCTTGGATGTTAAAACATGCTGCTTTACGAATATTGACCAGCTAGAATGTTTTTAATGTGCTTTTAGAAGCTGAGTGATCTGTTGTTGAAACTTGAATTTCAGCAGCTTCGTGCCTTTCCTTCTCCTCTCGTCACTTTTTTTACGCTGGAAGGTAGACGCTCCTCTGCCGACTCCACTTCTGGGAGCAGAGCTTCCTGACCTGCCAGAGCTATGCCGCTTAGTGGCCGCGGCCACCATAGCTGCTTGACGTCTGAAAGAATGTAACCAATAGTCAGCTCTCATACTCAGGTGCAGGCGATGGAGGAGGGTGCGAGCATGAAAATGAAAAAGCTGCTTTATGCTGCGTGTTGAAGTGTATTGTTTGGGTCAGGTTTTCAGGAGAGCACAATGAACTGATTTAGCCAGTTGCACTTTCCTCGGAAGCGTTTTCAGAGCCCCTTTAAGAAAGTGGCTGTAGCACACTGCACGACAGAGAATTTTTGTTACTCCATTGATTGTGAGTCAATGCTGTAGCACAGGCAATCGTATATTCATATTTACAGAAGTTTTATTTCACTTTAGCAGCTGCTATGATTTCCTTGATAATGATAGCCTGGTTGTCTGTACTCACAATGAAGGCACAGCATAGAATGAACACAGTCATAATGGAAGGAAAGCAGACAACTGTGTTTGCTCCTTTGCAGCCGTCTGTTCTGTTTTTGCACCATGATGTTGTACCATTGTAAGTGCTTAATTCCTGTGCCTGTCTATTGCAGGCACGGTTCGGTATGTCCAAGGAGGCGAGCCAGCAGCTCCACGCACGCACACTAATATGCGTCAAGACATGCAGTCTGCCCACAGACAGTGCCAGACCGTGCGTGGGGTAAAAGGACTTTCTCCACTTGTCAGCCTCCAAGGCTTCAATCTTGTGTGGGGTCTGCCACCTGATTATATGCATTGTGTGCTTGAGGGGGTAACACAGCAAGTAACCGAGATATGGCTGACTGCTGTTGGAAAACCTTTTTATATTGGCAGGCATGTTCATGAACTTGAGCATCGCATTCAGCAACTGAAGCCTCCGATTATGTTCTGCCGATTGCCTAGACCAATTTCAGAGCGTAAATATTGGAAGGCTACTGAGTGGATGTTCTGGTTATTGTATTATGCTCTCCCTTGCTTAAGGGGTTTGATCCCTGAAAGGCACCTAAATCATTTTTCATTGTTGTGTCAAGGCATTTTTCTGCTGATTCAGACCTCCGTGAGCAGTGTCCACCTCACTGAAGCAGAGCAACTGCTGTCGTCATTTGTGAATAGGTTTTCATTTCTGTATGGAGAAAGCAATGCCTCATTTAATGTGCACCAGTTGCTGCATCTTGCTAAAAGTGTGGAAATGTTCGGGCCTCTGTGGGGAACTTCCACATTTCCATTTGAGAATGGCAATGGGCGACTGGTACGGCATGTCACAGCTGCAAAAGGTGTGCCATTGCAGGTGGCGGAGCGTTGCGTGATGAAAATGTGGCTCAAGAATGCAAATAGGTTTGTGGGCCGTCATCAACTCTCTTGCAGAGAAAAAACAAAATGCTAAAGGTTCGTGGCATGCAAACAACGGGTACACAAGTGCTAGGAGCACCACTGCAATCGATTCACTTGGAGGACGCTGTCGCTGGAATGTTCGTTACTCAGTATGGAGAAGTGCCTGTAATGTAACATTATGCTCGATTAGAGATAAATGGCATCACCATTCACAGTACTCAATACAATAGGCCTGAAAATACTTTTCTTACTGTGTGAGGATGATTGACGGCATTTACTGCCTTGTGAGAGACATCTGCTCTTTCAACATAAATGGCCGAAAGGTTGCACTCGTGTGCCAAGAGTTGGTAATCTGCCAGGCAGTCTTCCGAAGTGTCACGTACATGCACCCCTGTAAGCGTGCTTCTGCGAGTCGAAATCTCTGTCTGTACTCATCTGATGATGTTGCTGTCCAGTACATGTGTATTGCTTGAAATGGAGAATGTTTATGTTTGCGATATTGCAAACAATTACAACATAGATTGAGTGAAAGAAGGATTTCAGTACCTCGGTACTGCCATCTTTAAATGGGGAATAGAGGCCTAAAAAATTTCTATTACTGGAGTCACAATTTTGAAGTCTTAAGAGAACATGTATTTTGAATGAAAATTACAAATATGCTGTTTCTATAACAACTTAAAACTTTAGAGCTGTAATTGTATTATTCAGGGTTAATTTCACTCTTGCTGCATTACATGTTGTCAGGAGAAGCCAGTGCCATGCATTTTAGCAAAATCGTTGCAGCAGAATTTCCTCAAAGCTCTTGACAAAACATTTACATAACATGCGTTCACTAGGGCTTGCTTTGCGTGAGTTTAAATGGAATATTTGAAATCGATACATACAAATACATGCTCTATGGAGGTTTAATAATTGTGATTTCATTAATATTTTTCCTAGACCTTTTTCTCCATTTAAATAGGTTTTTTTAGTTTGGTTATGTGTTGTTTAATGTCCCTATGCGACTGAGGCTAGAAAGGACACCATAGTAGAGGGCTGTGGAAGTTTCGACCAGTTACGGTTCATTAACGTGCACAGACATTGCACAGTACATGGGCCGGAAGCATTTCACCTCCACCGAAATGCGACCACTGTGGCTGGGATCAGATCCATGTCTTTAGGGTCAGCAGCTGAGGATCATAACCACAGAGCCATCGTGGCAGCCCGTTTAAATAAGTAAATAAGTGTGTTTTGGTTGAGCAGCTGGAGCTACTTCTCATGATGACGATGTTTTTCTATATCACAGGGGCATCTTGGCCAAATAGTGCCATAGCGTAAGGTGGGGCTAAGATTAATTTTCCAAGCATTTCTCCCCTCAGAAGAGCACATCACCAGACCAGATGTAGACCCTTTGCTTTTCCATCAGCAGTCAGCTTATGCTCATGCACTCATTGCCAGCAGGGATTTAGCTGCACACCTCTTGCATATAAGGGAGATGTTTAAACCACTTTTCCACTGCTGTGGTATAGGTGCCTGGCATCTTATGCCAGTCCGTACTGAATGCCACAGGGGATCGAACCATGCACCTATCACATACAAGATAGGTGCATGGGATACTCACATACTAAACCACTTGGTTACAGCTGCAGTTTAGGTACCCAGCATATTTTGCCAACTATTTTGCATACTATATCTGATGTTATCCAGTGCAAGAGACTGCACCTACCAAAGTAGTGTTTCTATTTGATGCTGTTGCTCTGTGCAAGCCGGTCACACAGGCATTACATTGCTTCAGCACACAGCTGTACAGTCAGTCCTTGCTGGTGTTATCATCATCAGCCTGACTACACCCACTGCAGGGCAAAGGCCTCCCATGTCTCTCCAATTAACCCTGTCCTTTGTCAGTTGCCAGTGTAGAATGGCAGAACACTGGCGAGCCATGGGCCAGATGGAGGGTAAAGACCTTGATGTTATAAGCTAGACCATTCACAAGCACTATCTTTGCACATGATGTACTTGATTGGCAAGGTCCATTAATAGGCAGCTGCTAGGCATAGAAGTAACCCCACCTAAAGTGATGTGCAACAGAGTCAGAACTTACTTTTAGTGCAACCCTTCACCACAGAAGAAAGCACTAAAGGTATGGCTGTGCTGCTCTTGGTGACGCAGAACTCAGAATTACCTCTTTGTGCTGTTCATATTCTGCTTGACCTTTATATTTGTCATTCATGCAAAAGGATAGCTTCGACTCAACTACTGCACTTTCTACAAGCCAGCTGTTTTTCAGTGTGTAGGCGTTGTTTTTTGCCCAGAGGTCGCATGTACATGAAGTACCATTTTGCAAGAATCCCTCTCATTCTTCATTTTGTGGCCCTGTGTCCTGCCTGTTGGCCTCCTGGCCTTTCTGCACACTCCTGACAAACCATCATTGGCCCCAACAAGTTCTTAGCAAGGACATGCTGTCATCAATTTTTTCTGTTTGTTACCTGAAAATGTGTTTAGTTTACCTCACATGTAGTTACAGCACATGTAACCAGCATTTTGTATTGTTCCTGTACTATTAGTTTGTGTTTCTGAAACATGTTTGCTTCTTTGGCTGTGTATACATATTGTCATTTCCCTATAACAATATTGTCATATGCATATTTTGTAGATTACGATTGTGGTTTTGCAGTGGTGTGATTATACCACAAAAGTTGTGGTATATTATGTTCTGCATTTCGAGTACCCCGGTACAGGAATGCATGAATGCGGCTGTGTACAGGCGCGACCATAAGTAAATGGAGCACGGTATTGCGTTCAAAGTGCATATCACGCTTTCTTTATTGGTAATGAAGAAGCATTGTTTGTCTACAAGAAAGCCCACCAACCTCCTCTACCAGCATGTGCGTACCACTGCTGGAAATTTCAATTAGGTGACTCGTGAAAAATATTTGAAAACAGTTGCGTGCTCTGTTTACTTTTGTCCGCGCCTGTACATATTTTTTGCCATTTGTAATCACCAAGCATTGTTAGTAAGTTCACCACGGTTTCTTTGTTTTTCTATGACTGTATTGTGTGCCATCACTTAGGACAACAATTGCATCTGATAGGTGAAGTATAACTATAACAAATGCAGTTTTTGCTTTCCACATGTGCATTGTGCAACTATGCAGTCAGCACAGCTGGTGCCTATGGTGGTTGGTTGGAGTAGTTTGTTGACTGTACCCATTGTAACAAAAGTATTTTGTTTACATTGAATTTTCTGCAGATGATGAGGGCTGTGTTGACTCTGACCTTACGAAATGTTTGGGTTGTCTGTGTTGTTGTAAGGCCCTGGCAATAAATAATTTCAATGCCTACTTCCTGTCCCAACATTACTAATCTAGTGCTAGAATGCAGAACTGCAAGCTGCAGCCTGCAGTGAGCAGTCATGCCTGGTGATGTAACTCACTTGGGGAAGACTGGCAACTTTTCCTGAAGATATAATAGTCATGCAGCTCCAACAATACTAGCATCAGTGTCGTTTGGTGAAGAGCATTGCATGTCAAATTATAAGCACTATTTGGAGGGCACCGATTTTACATTGAGAAGACTATTGTTACCAATTTGATGCTGTAGAGAGCATCAGTGGCAGAAAGGCGTGACAATGACAGTCCCACTGTTCATAAATTATTTGTTTTCAAGGAACGTCATCATGATCTTCAAATGTGCCAGTTATTTGGCAGCCATAAGGAATGGGCAAAGGAATATAAAAGTGGCGCCCACAGGCCCACTGTATAGTTAAACCTAGCCATTGAACGCAGCATTTTGCGAATTGTCTGTAAAAGAGCGGATTGATTCACCAAATTATATAGAATTAAACGAGCAGGCGAGCTGCAGCTAGGTCACTCTTGTAGGTGTGAGGAACAGTGTTGTGGAGCTGCTGCCCGATCGCAAGCGACTGCTGGTCGCATGCCCTTTGCTATTGCAAGTGTGAATGGGCATTAAACGCACGTTTACAGTAGGGAGTCGGAGTTCGCGCGAGTTAATTAAGCCCAGGCTTGGTCACGGAGGGGGAGCCCCGAACAAGTCCTCATGGGGAAGTCACTCGCTGACCGAATTGTTGCGGCACGACTTCATGTCGCAGAACTCGCCACCCAATCCTTGGCGTCGCGAGGTACAACGCCATGTCGACTAACAAATACATGGGTTCTTGCTCCTTCGGGAAATTACAGAGAAGGCGCGATCGACGCAACGGTCCACGCGCGCGCCCTTATATTTCTAGGCGTGTTCAAACATATATGCTCAAGGATGTACTGGGGCCTTAGGATGTGTACGCTGTTATATTTGGCGAGGTGGTTGTGTCACTATTTTCAGTGGAAGCAATGAACGAAGTCGTAAAAAAATATATTTTTTTTCATATATTTTTATGATGATCATGCAGCATGCGCGGCTAAAAACTGAAACGTGGAAACTTGATACGGGAGTCGGCTGATCATTTATACAGGGTAATGTGTGCGTAACATACATGCTGCCTTTGTGATAGCAGGACGATTACTATTTGTCCCAAGACAGATATATATGTCCCAAGACACAACCCACGACAGGTATCTGTCGCAAGACAGACCCACGACAGGTATATGTCGCAAGACAGAACCCATGAGAGGCTGTAGTGTCGCGAGACTGAACCCGCGACAGGCAACTCTGTCGAGGCACGCAGGCCCTGTCGCGCGGCACGACTCTCTCTGTCGCACGACAGCACTTGCGACAGAAACCTGTCGCGCGACAAATCCTGCGACAGGCATCTTCTGCGCACTACAAAATACAGGAATGATGACTGTCGTGCGACAGAACCCACTACAAACACCTTTGTCGCGCGAAAGAACCCACGACACGAGCCCCTGTCGCACGACACAATTCACTACAAGACTGCTTGTCGCGCGACACAAAATTGTGTCGCGCGACAGATACGCGACAGAAAATTCTGTCGTGCGTTTTGATCGGGATGGCCGCAGCAGTCGATTGCCCTCAGAGCGTACAATGCACTGTTACGCTTCCTGAGAACGACTGGTTTGAGGGGCCAATTGTGACGGTGCCCCTCGCCCTTTCTCTCTTTCTCTTCTCTATCCTATCATCCCTCTTCCCAGCGCAGGTCAGCCAATCACAAAAGTCTTGTGCTTAACATCTCTGCTTCCCTCTTCCTCTTTTCCTCTCTGTCTCTCTGCAGCCGTATTGTGATGCACTACATAACTGAAAATGCTATAGCGAAAAAAGCGCACTTCTTTTTTCAAAAATTGCAGAATATCTTATGTAGAACACCCGGTAGTGTGCTAGAGAGCGGCTGCTTCATTAGAGCAGCAGTGTGCCAGTGAATGGAATGTGATTGCACTCATCGAGGTTAGGCAAAGATGGAGGGCATATCCAATGTCAACAAGCGGGTACGTAATATGCTATCTCGATTTTCTAAAGAGGGCAGAAGTGACCGGGATTCTTCAGAAACAAAGATATTTCCGGCAATACTGAGTTATTCACCAGTATTAACACAAGTATTGCAGCTTTCGCGTTCAACCAGGGGAGGTCATATTGTTTAAATGGAATCCAAGTCTGTGCGAGCAGCAATGCTCCCGCCAGCCCACCGCAATGCCCGACCCGGGCCGCTTCGCTGTAGTTCGTATGATTTCGAAGCCACGCTGGTAGCCGGCGCGTGCCGCCTCCTCTGACGACATCGCATAATGGTAAGGAGGAGGAATTACTTGAACAGAAAATTACGAAGCGCACTTAGGGCTTCTTACG
This sequence comes from Amblyomma mixtum, assembly GCF_055824585.1. Lineage (NCBI taxonomy): Eukaryota > Metazoa > Arthropoda > Arachnida > Ixodida > Ixodidae > Amblyomma > Amblyomma mixtum. Next base: position 159,769,528 of record NC_143012.1, read on the forward strand.
TCACTTCGATGCAAACAACTGTAATTGTTTTTCTTTAAGGTTGTCATTTAATTATTTATTTTTTCTTCCTTTTAAATGACACATTGTCTCATTAGTATACAGTCGTAATGAAATGCGCATACATGTTTAACTTTTGCTCACTAAGAAGTAACGTGGTTTCCTGCCTCACGGTCTGAAATGCCTGGGTTCAGTTGCCCGCACATTCGGAAGAGATTTTAGTTTTCATTGATACCGCGGCGACGAAATCTCGGGTTTTCGGGTCCACTGCAGCTGCTCAACAGCGACGCGCGGTTTCTTCGTCAATGAACCACATAATGCTTTCGCATTAAAGACCAGTCCGGCAGTCCAGAGTCCTGCGGCAGCGCCCTTCTGCATGGCCCGCTCTATTTGTTGGAGCTGATCGCCGGGCACCACGGTTATAAGAGCGGTCTCCCAAAAGGAGAGGGTGTGGGTGTCGATGGGGGAAGAGCGTGCAGAGAATAATAAGGTGAAATTATTCCGCAGAACTCGAAGAACTCACAGCAGAACTCGAGACGCCTTAGTTTCTCGAAGTGACTTCGGCCGGGCAAACCTAAAGGGGGGGGGGTCACGCAGAAAGTTCCAGTGCACCTCCATTCACCGTAATGTATCATTGAAGAGATAGTCCGAAATTTGCAGGATACATCTAATCGAGCATGAGCAGAGGAAACGAAAATTGGCAGTGGCTTAGCTCAGCTCGGCCAGGATATACTCAGCGAAAGCAGTTCCGTCTGCTGACATTTCGGTAGCGACACGCCGTCGCTGTCGTACAGCAGCTTGGCGCAGTGTCTTCGCGAGACGTTCCTCCCGTTCTCTGGGTGTCTCGGCCGCCCGCTTAGATTTTCTCCCCTCGTTATCTCGCGGCGCGGAAGCTGTGCGCGGTCCGCCACCTGCGCCATCTGCTGGGCTAGCGCCGTACACTGCGAGAGGGACGTTCAGTGGGTGTCGAACGATGGCGCTTCTACTACACGCCAAGCACGAAGGAAATTCACCGGAAACGGAGAAAATTTGGTACTCGCTTGATATCTGCATATGTAATTAACATGCTCATATTACTTATGTAGGCCTTAATACACGTGTTATCTCGAAGATGTGTTTTTAAGAACTTTGCATTCACTAGACGCGCATTTATACAGCTTCGAATATCGAAGTGTCGAGCCTTTTTTGTCAGATTTAAATGTTATCGTTGATCAATCGAGAGATTTATTTGGTGGGTGCATGCTATTCATGGCCAACACACTGGGGATTACTGCCGTGTCGTATCACACAGATGTTGACAAGCGACTTATCTGCTATGACCTCGCAATTTCGGGTGCACCAAAGAGGCGAATTTTTATTTGTGCTTATGCCCCTGTAAAGCAGCATGATAGAGGGCTATCTTTCCTGTTCCAAATCGACCAGTTGTGCACGGATCGTAAAATTATGCTGTTGGGTGATTTCAATTGTGTTTGTAGCGATGAAGACTGAGCAGTGTTAAGTGAGCGTTATGACTCTAGGGCTGCTTTACTTACTGATTTGGCATGCGAATACAACCTGGTGGATGTTCGCCAAGATAAGGGACATAACATTCGTTTCACTCATTTTTTGTGCACCTGTAGTGCTCGGCTTGGCAGGATTTACGTTTCAGCAGACATGCTAGCCAGCGTTTTTGATTACTGGCTGTGGCCCATATCCTTCAGTGTTCACTGCATGGTGTTTCTTCAGATAGGGAGGTACAGTCGGCACATACTCCACCATCGATGGGAGCTGCAGAAGCTGAATAGCTGTCTGATCTCAGATGAAATCTTCAAACGTGCTGTATCTACTTGCTTGAAGGAGACATGGTCACGTGGCGGTCCCTCAGTTTTGCTAAAATCGGACTCATTTAAACAAGAAACATTAAGATTGTTGTTGAAGCCTCAGCAAGAGTCGAGTTTTTGAAGAGGCACCATCTTCGAGAGCTCGGCTGTACTTTGGTTGAGCTACATCAGTTAAGAGAGAATTAGCCCAGGTGCCTATGTAGAAGATAGCACTGCCGTAAAAGCAGAGCTTCAACAGTTTGAAACCAAAAGATACAACAGGGAAGGAGCCTTGATAAGGACTCGACCGGTAGGTTTCTGGATGAACAACCTTCTCGACGGGCTCTGAGTGATGAAAGGCAGATTGCTCTTGATAAAGAAATATTGGAAATTCACTATGGTGATTTCACATGCAGCGATGGTCCTGATATTACTGATGCTTTCTTTGAATATTATCGTAAGTTTTTTGGCGGATGTGCAAGCATAAATGTCAAATCAGGTTACAGTCACTTATTCAAAGCCTATCCCCGACTTGACGATGAGCAGCGTGCTGTAGTGGAGTGGTCCATCATTTTGTACGGAATTAAATGTGCTATTTCTGACTTGACGGCTCAGAAATTTCCTGGCCCAGATGACATTACTGGCAAGTTCTGTAAAATAATTTCCACTTGCCTAGCGTCTGCTTGGAGAAAGGTTTTCCAGACTTCTTACGATGTCGGTTTTTTGCCTCCACACTTGCTATTCTGGGTGTACTATATTAATTCCAAAAAGCACAGTTACAAATCTGTTGAAAACAGTTGAGGGATATTGTCCAATTTCCCTCTGTAATGTAGATTACGAAGTTTTTGCAAAGGTTCTTTGCAATAGTCTGCGCCTTGTTGTCGCTCACTTAATAGGCACGAATCAGATCTGCGGTATCAGAGGCCACAGCATTCAAACCTATATTCATATTGCACGCTCAGTATTGGAGACGGCACCAGATGAGACCAGACAAGTAGCTCTAATTGAGATTCACCTTGCCAAGGCCTTTGATAAATTTCGTCATGATTTCTGGTTTGCGGCCTTAGAGCATGCAAATATTGGTTTTGCTTAGGGGCATAACACTCTGCTCGAAGGAGTCCTACACGCGGCTAATTGTTAAGCAAGAGCTAACCAAACCTATTCCACTGAAATTATCTGTTCGCCAAGGCTGTTCATCACCGCCTTTGTTGTTTGCTCTATATCTTGAAAACCTTTGCCTCAGTATTATTAACTGCGCAACTATCAGCGGTTTCTCCCTGGCGCAATCTGAAATTAAGACTTTCCTATGCAGATCCCGTCGCCCTCTTTTGTTCTCACAAAACGAATGTGCTTGAGGCATTACATTTTACTGAACAGTTGTGCGAGGTATAAGTAGTAGTAGTACAAGACCTTTATTCGGTCAAAATTTTACAGGCCGAGCATGTCGACCGCCTGGGCGACCAGAAGTCGCTGTTCTTCCTCCCCTTCAGCGCCAAGCCAGTCGAGCCAGGTGGTGTTGGGTAAAGAAGATGGGGGGTAGGAACCCGACTGCTGAGCAGCTGGGCAATAGAAGAGGCAATGGGCCAGGTCCGCATAAATACAGGGGCAGTTGGGACAGGAAGGGTCCCAACAGATGTTATCTATGTGAGAGTTCCAAGAGAGGTTATTAGTAAGTGTTACACCCAAGTACTTTACGGACGCCACTTGTTGCAATGGTTGCAGTGTAGCGTAAAGGTTCGTTCTAGTGCGGTATTGTGAAACTTTTTGTTTTTAATTACTTTTGGATTTGTAGTTTGGTCGCTTAAAATAAGTATTTTTGTTAATTCCGGTCATGTTGTTATAGTAACTTCAAGCAAAATTTGCTTCGTGGCGAGGACAGCGCTTCCCATTCCAACTTCCTTTTCATTTCACTACAGCTCTCCCCTCGCTTGTACCGTCCCATAGCGAACCTTGCTGCTCTGTTCTGGGCTCTTTTTACTTCATCAATCAAGGTTTTCTGGTCAGGATTCTAAACACAACACGCACACTCCAGTACCGGTCGCACGTGTGAAATATGCGCAGTGTTCTTCAGGAAGAAGGGTGAGGATTTGAGATTTTGCTCAATGAAATTTAGTGCTCTGGCAGGCTTTAAACCAACATTACTTATATGGGCATGCCAGGAACAATCAGATGGAAAAGTTACTACCAAATATTTGTACACAGCTGACTTGTTAGTAATCTGTCTTCAGAAAATAGGAAGTGTCTGTTTTTTTTCTTCGTGAAGGACAGATTGGTACATTTTTTGCATTCGGTATCATTTTTCACCTCTCACGCCATCAGACAATTTTACTAAGGTCAGTTTGTAAATCGATAGAATCCTGTTCATTTTCGTTTTGTACACGACACAGTCGTCAGCGAACAAACGCAAACGTGAGGGTATCCGGGCACTAATATCGTTGATATAAACTAAAAATATTAGCGGTCCTAAAACAGAGCCTTGAGGGACTCCCGATGTTATTTCAACCCAAAGGGAAGTACCACCGTTTAGAATGAACAATTCTCAACGCTACGATATGTAATTGGTAGTCCAGTTGCCCACTTCTCTGTTAATATTTGCCAGCTTAAGTTTGTGAAGGAGAAATGGGCGACAAACCGTGTCGAGGGACTTTTCAAAATCTAAAAAAACAGTCTGTTTGCCCGTTTTTGTTCACCTCAGATGAGATGGTCGTTATTAAATTCAATCAATTGTTTAGTACAAGATAGCCTTTACGAAACCATTTTTGCTCTTAAATTAATAGGCCGTGCTCTACCAAATATTTCATTATTTCCTCCGATAAAATATGCTCTAGTATTTTGCAGGAAATAGATGGTAAGGATATAGGCCGATAGTTGCTTACGTCTTTTTTAAGCATGAAATGCTTTGAGATCCCGTTGCCGGCAGTGTGGTGACGTCACGCCGAGACCGAGATAAAACATCCGGGCACTGAATTCCACTCACCCGGGCACTGAAACGAGAGAATACGGGCACCGCAAGAGATTTAACGAGACTCTCTAAGAGAGAGGGCCGCTTAGAGCAAGAGGGGACCTCCAGGGCGAGAAGGGATTTGGGCGGAAAAAACTGCTTCCGCGCCGTCCCCAAGGATGGCGCTGCGGTCCCACACTCACGCATGTAAAAGACCGGCCGCTGGGCCTTCAGCTCATGACGGTTCCCCCTTTGGCAGGCAAATGTATACACGCTCGCGGAGTGTTCGAACGCGCTGCACATACATTCTTGTCAGCCCTGCGTCTCGTCGTGTCTGCGTACGCTTCTGCATCGTCCTGCATTTCAATGCCGCCACCGTCACAGCTGCTTAAGCCGCGCAATGGAGCCTGATGAAAGGAGAGTTAGGAAGCGTCTTGCGGAAAGCGATCGCTTTGCGAGTGATACGCCACAGCACAAGACCGCTCGCCCCTGCCGACAACTTCATGATTATGCTGCCGCTCCCGAAAGCGACAAGGCCGCCATGGTTCGCGCCAGCCTGCCTAAGCCAGCTCTATTGCCGGCGATCGCTTAGGCGCAATAAGAAGGGTGTGGTGTCTTGAACACTAGACCCATTTCAAGATTTTGACTAGTACGATCTACAACCAATGTGTTATACACGTAAACATTTCATGCTTACTCTACTCTCGGTTACGGACGAGGCAGAGATTTTTTTTAACCCCCCTTGTGAATCCGGACTGCAGGTGCCAATTTCCTGTTATCGGGTATCACGACAGTAGAGATATTTGGTGCATATGAGATAACGATAAGAGGTGACTGACCATGCACAGCGCTTCAACACGCGTGGAGAAATACCATCTGGACCGAGTGGCTTCGTTTCATTTATCATTTTTGGCAACGATTCTATTCCACTCGCACTAAGCTCGACAGGGGGCAATTAATGGCGCACCACTCATACGTGAATCCTAAAACTTATTTTCTGGAAAAATACACAATGAAAATAAAGGTTGCCTTAGCTTATCATCAGACAGGACTTCAATATTGTGAAAGATTTCATTTATTCCAGACGATTCAGATCCAAATCCTTTCACATCTTGCCAGAAAAGCTTGAGATTCGTTCTGATATTGTCACTGAGCCGACTGAAGTACCGTTCCTTCGCACTGTGTACTTTAGTTTTGTACTCATTAGTTACTTGTGTTAACCTTCTGAACTGATAAGTACTGTGTTCTTTTGAATGTCATTTATGCTCATCTTCTCTTCTTTATTAGTCTCAAGGTATTTGGTGTCACCCATGGCTTCATGCACCTTTTTCAGCCTAACTGAATGAATGCACGGCACATACTTTTCCGTCAGTTCTACCATTTTTCTTTTAAAAAAAATGGCCACTGTTGCACAAAAGTATTAACGTAAAAGGCACTCGAAAGCAGACAAATGCTCAAGTACGCGAGAAGTGGCGGAATAATCACGCTTATCAAAAAATATTCCCTGATTTGCATATCTTCATTCGCTTGATCTCAAGTTTAATGCTAGCTACGACAGCGAGTGGTCATTTATTCCTAGGATGCAAGTGACAGAATCTACCAAATTAGGCGAGTTACAAAGCAACAGGCCCAAAATGCTGTTATTGCGTGTGGGTGTACTCACGTATTGAGTGAACCCGAAGGTGTCAACAAAGTTTTTCATCTCAAAATTTTTGCAGCAGCCAGTCAGTTGTACAGGTTCCGTTAGACCAGTTCAAGTCCAGTGGTTTTAAATCTCCGGCAAGAATTATCTGATCCGATGGTTTAGAGACAATCCCGTATAGACGTTCCAACGTAGTTGCATATGAATTTGGAGGGCAACAGATCCAGCAAAAAATGATGTATTATCGGCAAAACTCACTATGTACCAGACTGATTCCATGTTATCGAATCCAATATCCAACAAAGTTGACAGTAAAAAAGAATGAACTAAGAAAGATACACCTGTTCGTGACCTGTCATTCCGATGAGCGGTAGAGGGATTAGGAAACACCTGTGTAAGGGATCGGCAGTGTACGTGGGGGCCATTGGAACGCAGCTAGGGGTGCTCAAAGCGGAGCGTCTCCTTTCTTGGAACGCGACCGTTTGCGAACGCGCCGGGAACTGCGGGTGTCCAGCGTCCCGTGGTCCGATTCGCGCACGTGCGGGCACGAATGTATATTTGATTTGTGTTTTTTTTTTTTATTTTGTGGCGGAGAGAATGTTCCGACTCCGCACGTGCTGGCACGACCGTGCGTTTTTGTTTGTGGAAAGGGCGTTTTGCCCTACTGAAGCTGGAGGGCTGGCCATGCTCTCGGTAAACCAATCATGTGAGCAGTGCAACATGATTGGAAGCGACCAAATGTGGGCCGGGCCTTTAAGGCTTTAAAACCGGGCCCCGGAGCCGGAAGCGGAGGTGCTGGGTTAAGGTGAGATGCTATGCATCTTCGGCTGCGCCGAGTAGGGGCCTCCCCTAGTGTTAGCCAGATCCGCCTTTTGGTTGTTTGTCTTTTTGCCATTGTATCTAACTTGTATATGCTGTAAATAGCTGTACATAAACTGTACATAAGTATTCCCTTTCTCCCTACATCTCTACTCATCGTGAGAGCGTCTCTGACGGGGCACCCCTGGTGCAGAGATCAAGCTTGAGTCTTCCAGTTGGAACAAACCGTCTGACGGGGCACCTCTGGTGCGAGGAAGACAGGGAACCTGTGAAACTTTACTACCTCACTCTCATTGATGGTCGGGGATCAGCTGCGATTCTGTTCCAAACACAATATCAGCCTCTAGTGATCCAATGAGGCCCGCGAATTTGTCTACTTTGTTCACAATGCTTCTGCAGTTTGCGACAACAGCCGTTAGATTGTGAGGCAACGGCCTTTTTGCTAGCAGGGTGTCAATTTTTTAGGACTGAAGCCACTTCCTCTTTTTCTTTGTCGCAAGTGAAGGCCTATTAGTAACGACGACAAGCCTCGCCGCGCGGCCGCCAGCACGCCTGTTTCAACTCTACATGGCTGCGAGCAACTTGAATGTGACGACCCAGGTGACAGCTGATTCCAATTACCGAGTTTGCCCGGTCGCAGCGCAGGACCGAAACGAAGGGGCTGAAGTTTAAGCAAACCCAGACTGCATTTTGGAGTGTCTGCATGTGTCGAACGTCTCCAGTCTCCAGTCTCCACTTTTTTTTCACGTTTTTTTTCTTTCCTCTCACCACCGCCTTCCCTGCTTTTCCTGGGCCCACTCTCAAAAAAAAAAAACCTGCTCAACCCTGTTTTTTTTCTATCTGCCTTTGTTCCTTCCCCGAGGTCTCCTTTGTGTCTGTCCTGTCCCTCCCAGCCCCCTTCCCCAAAATGGCGAGGAGGCTCTACAGCCCACTACCGAACATTTTAAGCCGCCTTCCTACCACACTCCCCGCGACGCTCCATGAAGTGAAGAGGGGGCTCCGATTCTACTTGTTCACTGTGTCTGGTCGCGTTTGTTTGGAACAGGTTTTTCTTTCCTGCGGTTGGGTTGAGTGTCAAGGGATGAAGGTAGCTGCGAAAACACGCTGGCACTCGCTAGTCCTCGTTGAATTTGTGTTATACAGTTTTTTGTGCCTTTCATCCAGGGTTGCCAGATTAGGCTATTAATAGCCAAATTGGGCTACTTTTTGTCCGAGTTGGCGTCAGAAATTTCGTTTTGGCTATGTGGCTACTTTTGGGCTTGTGGGAATCCTGGCTTTCTGCTGTTGCCTTTGCGCGGCTGCCGGCCTCCCGCGTTGTTTCTCCTCTTTTCCTTGCTCCCGCCTCAGGCGGTGGAGAGGCGGCTGGGTGACTAATCACTGTCATTTAGCCACAGCTCCGCCCCGGCTCCCCAAGGGCCTTCGCCATTGCCGCCTTTTGGCGGGAATTCGGGACCCGCTTTGGGCGGCCGCGACCGCGCGACCGTCCGAGCGGGGCCCGGAGAGGGATCCCTCCGAGACAGCGTAAGGTGCGTACGTTACTGTTTGTCCGTGCCGGCTTTTGCCGTTCGGACCAGTGCATACTCGAGCTCGCCCGCACGTGTCCTCTGACCTGCAGCGGACCGAGCCTGTCCAGCGGGGTCCAGCGACCTCCGACAGGCGTACATTGCGTTGAATGCCCACACTCTCTCGCAAGCGGCCCAACGGTCGACACGAGAGAGAGATCACAGCACTCCCGCGGGGACATTCTCCTGCAGCGGCGTGTTAGCGGTGCGCATTGCTCTAGTCGCTTCGTGCGCCCAGCGGAGCCTTGCTCCTCGCGCGCCCCCGGGACGGGGTGACTATTGAGTGTTTGTGTATCTGCTAGAGGACGACGTGAATAAACGTCTCCTTTGTGAGATTGGAGGCCTATTTCTTTGCGGCGAATCGCTCTCCTCCCAGCGGAGGTTGAGTGCACCGCATCGGTGTCCCAGTGTGTGTGGTGACGGCTGATCGGGGCCCTTGGCTCGCGCGAAGCTCGAACCCGCGGTGGTTGGTCGCCTGTGTCCACGTAGAAACCCACAACTGGCGCCCAACGTGCTAAGTCATTGGTGTTTACGCCTTTGATGGCACATTAGCCGAGCACGTCGCCTTGCCGATCACGCTTGCGCACCATGTCTACCACCCCCAGCGGGGCACTCGGCAGCTACATGTCGGCTCCCTACGGAATTGTAGCGTCGTTTGATCCGCTGGCTGCTGTTCCTTCGAATAGCTAGACACCGTGGTTGGCCGCGGCCCCCATTGGGGTTTACGGCGGCACAACCCAAAATGTCGACCACGCGGCTCCCATTGGAGCTGTATCGGGAGGACCCTGCGGTGCATCCGCTGGTCACATGCCTCAGCTGTGCATGCTTTCCGCCCAGTGCGAAAGCAGTTCGTGTCACGCTGCCGCAACCGGCAGTTTCGAACAGCAGCAGCCGTGCCCCGCGAGCAGTCAATTCTGCTCTGGGAACGGCGAGGCGCTGGCCCGGTTCCCTGTGGAAACCGCGCCGCTCATCGAACTAGGAGCCTTGCCTCCCTCGTTCGTGCAGCCCGCCCAAGCCTCCACTGAGGCAGGGGCGCAGTCGCTGAGGCCGGGGCTCCATGGAGCCAGATGCGGAGAAACTTTGAGCCATACTCGAATTTCCCGCGCCCAAGGACGTACGCGGCCTGCGCCGTTGGGTGGGAATGGCCAACTTTTATCGTCCTTTGCCCGCGTGCAGGCACCCTTGACCAAGCTCTTGGGAAAGACTGCCGCGTGGCGATGGGAGCCCGAGCAAGAGCGATCCTTTCGCCTCCTGTCTAGTGCCATTGCCGAGACAGCGCAGCTCAGGCTACCCGACCTGACCAGACAGTTCGTAGTCCAAATTGACGCGAGCGATCTGGGTTTAGGAGCAGTTCTCCTACAGGAATTCGATGGCGTGCTGCAACCGCTGGCTTTTGCCAGCCGCTCCTTGCTGCCCTCGGAGAGGAATTATTCCGTGACCGAGAAGGAGTGCCTCGCCATCGTGTTTGCACTGCGCAAATTCGACGTCTACCTTGATAGAACGCAATTCGTGGTGCAGACAGACCACAGTGCGCTCAGTTGGCTGATGCGGCTCCGCGAGCCTGCGGGTCGGCTGGCGCGCTGGGCTCTCCTGATACAGCATTACGACTTTTCGGTGCAGTATCGAAAGGGGAGCACGAACGTGGTAGCTGACGCACTATCCCGTGCCCCACTCGCCAGCGGCGCCTTGACGCCTGTAAGCGGAGGGGGCGAAACAGCGGACGAGCCGCCGGGCGGCAAGGAGGGGGAGCCCGCAAACGGGTTAACCCATTCCGCTAACCAGGCAAGCAGCGCTTCGCAAAGCGGACGAGAGGCAAAGCTCTTCGTGAGCGCCTCAGAGGTGCCGACGCGAAAGGAAATTTTGGCTGCAAACCTGAGTGGGGACGAGACCATGCTCCCCTCTGGGATGACTGGAATCGTTTTCAGCCCTAAAGAGCTACTGAAAGCCCAGAAAAATGACCCCTTTTGTCGCGAGGTGAGCGCCGGTCTCAGGGAGACGGAGCGCCGTGACGCTACTGGTATTGTAGCGGGCGCAGGGGGGCAGAAGCCAGCGTGTGTCGCGGCGAACCCCGGGGATTCATATTTGCTGGACCATGACGGGTTCGTGCTGAAGTACATAGCCACCGATGACGAGTCCATCGACGCGTTTAAGGTGGTTATCCCCAAAAGTCTGAGAGGCGCACTGTTGAGATTCTCATGACGAACCACTGGCCGGTCATCTGAGTGGCTCCAAAGTTTTTGCAAAACTGAGTCAATCGGTGACGTGGCCCGGCATGAAGCGTGACATTTTCCGCTATTGCCGTTCCTGCCATGTCTGTCAAGCGGTGAAGCCACGGGGCGGCAAGCCGCCTGGAATGATGAAACCAATTGACAGTGTGTGTCCGTGGCAGATGGCAACCTGCGATTTGATGGGGCCTTTCCCCAGGAGCAAGCAGTGGTTCATTTACCTCATGGTAGTCGCTGACCACTTTTCCAAATGGGTTGAGTTGTACCCCCTTCGGAAAGTGTCATCACGAGCGGTGCTGGATAAACTCCAGGAAGTGTTCTGTCGGTTCGGCTTTCCGGAAAGACTGATCACGGACAATGCGTCCTATTTCACCGCTCGGGTGTTCGGTAACACGTGCCGTTCCCTCGGAATCGAGCACTACACCACTTCACCCAACCATCCCCAGTCCAATTTGACCGAGCGAATCAACCGAACGCTCAAGCCAATGCTTGCGGCCTTTGCCGAGTGTCAAAAGGATTGCGCAGACCATTTGAGCGAGTTTGCGTTCGCCATCCGAACAGCTGAGAATCGCTCAACTGGTTTCTCTCCCGCCTTCCTCAATTTCGGGAGGGAGCTGGCGAATCCGATGTCAAACGTCGTGCAGAGCCAGCTCGGGGATAAGCAGACGCGGGCAGACTGCTCTGCTTATGCGTCGACGCTTCGGGACCGGCTTGGTCGGGCTCTCAACAGAGCAAGGCAGAGTTTGGCGGCAGCCAGAGCCCAACAGAAGGCTCAATATAACCGCAAGCACCGCCGCCTGACTTTTCAGGTGGGTGATCTTGTCCTGAAGCACAACCACGTTCTTAGCGATGCGAGCAAGGGGTTCTCAGCCTCGCTCGCTCCTAAGTGGCCTGGTCCGTACCGAGTGGTCAGAGTCTGGTCGCCACTCGCGTACCTGCTGGAGGATCCCCTTACGGGGAAAACCAGCCGTGCCCACATCGCAGACCTGAAGGCCTACGCGTCACGGTCTGACGAGCTTGTGCCGGTACCCATTGGTATCAAAGGCAAGCGCAAAGGCACAACTGGTGCTGCGGAACGCAAGCGTACGGAGCACCGGTACAATCTGAGGCGACGGTCACCGGTGTGATTGATGCCGGACGGCGGACTTTTCCGCAACCGAAGGCACGCAGCCTAAACTAGCTGGCGAGCTTTCTCGTCAGGCCCTACCTAGGCGAAGCACAGTGTGATATTTTTTTGTTGTTGTTTTTGCAGCATGCTCAGTTCCAGCCTTGCGTGTTTATATATTTATTTATTTGTTTTTGTTTAGTCAGTTTCTAGCCACTTTCGTTTCCTGCTTGCTCGTCTGTTTTCGTTCTAATGTACCGAGATGTACATAGGCAACATGCGTTTGCGTTGGCCTTCAGTTTTTTTTACCAGACTTGTATGTACATTGGCAATCTTCAGCCCGCTCGTGCTTGCTCTTACCTTCTACAAGGAATAGATTGGATTAGGTGTCGTTTGTACAGCGCGCCTTTTCTCATTTCTGGCCCGTGTTTTTTTGTGTATTGATTTCTTTATTTTCGCCGTGTGCTTTGCCGATGGGTAGGAGGTCATTTAAGGAGACGGGGATGTGGGAATCCTGCCTTTCCGCCGTTGCCTTTGAGCGGCTGTGCCGGCCTCCCGCGTTGTTTCTCCTCTTTCCCTTGCTCCCGCCTCAGGCGGTGGAGAGGCGGCTGGGTGACTAATCACTGTCATTTAGCCACAGCTCCGCCCCGGCTCCCCAAGGGCCTTTGCCATTGGCGCCTTTTGGCGGGAATTCGGGACCCGCTTTGGGCGGCCGCGACCGGGCGACCGTCCGAGCGGGGCCCGGAGAGGGATCCCTCCGAGACAGCGTAAGGTGCGTAGGTTACTGTTTGTCCGTGCCGGCCTTTGCCGTTCGGACCAGTGCATACTCGAGCTCGCCCGCACGTGTCCTCTGACCTGCAGCGGCTCGAGCCTGTCCAGCGGGGTCCAGCGACCTCCGACAGGCGTACATTGCGTTGAATGCCCACTCTCTCTCGCAACCGGCCCAACGGTCGACACGAGAGAGAGATCACAGCACTGCCGCGGGGACATTCTCCTGCAGCGGCGTGTTAGCGGCGCGCATTGCTCTAGTCGCTTCGTGCGCGCAGCGGAGCCTTGCTCCTCGCGCGCCCCCGGGACGGCGTGACTATTGAGTGTTTGTGTATCTGCTAGAGGACGACGTGAATAAACGTCTCCTTTGTGAGATTGGAGGCCTATTTCTTTGCGTCGAATCGCTCTCCTCCCAGCGGAGGTTGAGTGCACCGCATCGGTGTCCCAGTGTGTGTGTGGTGAATGCTGATCGGGGCCCTTGGCTCGCGCGAAGCTCGAACCCGCGGTGGTTGGTGGCCTGTGTCCACGTAGAAACCCACAGGCTACATCTTTTTCATGCGTGAAAAAAACAGTTAAAGTAGTTATAATGTGCTCTGTTACAATTATAGAGTGACCGAAGTAAAAGGAATGCTGGAATCAAAATGCAGGCTGTAGCAGGTTAAAGAAATTGAGCGCGTCTGCTACAAAATGACAATTTGTAAACGCTGTGTCCGAGGAAACATGTGTTTCAGGCGGTCAAGGATCACGGCCTTTCGATTTCTTTTATAAAGAGTGGACACTACGTGAAAGTTGCTCCCGGAAACACGTCACGGCCTATAGATTCTACTTAATCCGCGAACTAACGCCACCCGCGCGCGCGCGCGCCACCGAACATAAATTGTTGCTGTCTTCACATGTGAGCGTTCTCCCATCGACGGTGCACTACGGGTGACCATGGTACCAGAATAGAGGGAACACACTAAGAGAACTTAAGTCTTCTAACGTGGTGCGAATGCGTAAGCATTAAATGGTACTGTTTCACTTCTGTTACCTGGTTTTGTGATCCTCACTTGTTAACCGTTAATCGTAGACGTGGCCTAGTGGTTTAGGGCATCCGCTTCGGCTGCGGTAGGTGGCTGGTTGGAAACCGACCGCCAGGCATGTTGTTTTCTTGTATTCTTTATTCTGGTTCTGCGGACACATTCTGCTCAAGATACGCATCAAGCAAGTAATGTTTACGCATTAATAAGGTCTTTCTGTTTCTTCCTATTCTCGTGGTGGACACAGCAAGCGCGCCACTCGCAAGAGCCTACGCTTTTTCTGCAGCCTCAAGCGGCCCACGTGCAGCCCTAGAGAGCGAATTGATCTATAACTCGAAGTGGGAACAGTGTTTGACCAAATATTTAGGGGAATCCCCCAAGGTGGAGTAGATTTGTAATAAGGGAGTAATTACTCATTGAATGAGTAGTTACTCCCTTATTACAAATCTGCTCAACCTTGGGGGATTCCCCTAATTATTTGGTCAAACCAATACCGCTCATGTTGCCGATACTGGCAAGCATCAGACTGATACAGAGTTTTGGTGCAGTTTTCATATAAAATTATAACGCATTCTGACGTGCTTACCAAACAATGTGAAACATTTAGACTCTTTTATAAGCATAGCATTCATATTGTGTTTAGAGTACACTCGAAATCATGCTTGATATGTATCTGGTCTTAAAGGGCAACTGCACCACTTTTTGAAAATTCCAAGCTACTCAAGGATTCAAATCTTTGCAAGCTGTAGGTAAACCATGCCAACAGTTCTTGCATCAGCATGTAAAATATTGACATAATCAAAGATTAAGTTTTAGCCTTTTCCTCACAACACCGGAGGAGTGCAAAGAAGGTTGGTGTGGCGTCACGGAAGGTAAGATTTGAAATTTTCACTGTCGTCGACCACACCCTGACGTGCCTTGTTGCGTGCTGCTGAACAACGGTAGGCGACATTTGCCTTCCACGACCTTAGGTTTTTTTTCCTTGAAAGCAAGCCTTGATGCACGGGAAATGTAGCGGTACCTTCGATGACATCATGATGCACACCCCAACTTGGCGCTATGCGCTGCGGAGAAGCATCAACAACGTCAGGATTTCGGACAGCATTTACATCATCATTTCAAATACTCGCCCGAAAGGACTTTGCATGTTTTACCTTCAAGTTTCATACATTCACCCCCTTTAAGCTCTTCAAATTTCTGAAACCTATGCAGTTGCCTTTTCAATGTCAAACTTGGCTAGTTATGAAACTTATTATATTTGTGCCATTAAAATGCTGATGCTTGAAATCATCTGCTTCCCAGAGCGTCCATTGCTAACGAGTAAAGCTAGCACAAGGAAGCATGCCTTTTCAAGGCACATAACTTTCATCCTTAGAAGCACCTGATGTAACATCGCTTGGTGAACTCCATCTATTACGAGATGAAGTGCCCTCCAATATCCCGCCTATTAACCATGTCCTCCTGCTCTAGATGCGGCCACCTTATCCCTGCAATCAAACTAATCTCATCTGCCCACCTGACTCTCTGCTATGTCTTTCTTGCAACAGAATCTATTCCTTTAGTATAATGGATCATCAGTTATCCGTCCTCCACATACTAACTGTGTACATTTCCTTGATTTCAGCTAGCATTTCCTTACCTCCTACTTGCTCCCTAACTCATTGGGATCTCCTCAAACCCTTTATCTTTGCCCTGCCATGTTACTTTCCATGCTTCACTGCGCTGTCCTTAATTAACATACCACCCTCATTATCACTCTCAGAGTTTTTCCCTCATCAGTGAGTGCAAACAAGATATTGCCACGTATCATTGTAGTGTTTGTTAAGCAAGCAAGCAACGTCGTAAGCAAGGATGGAGTTCGCCCAGACCCCCAGAAGACGGCTGCGATTGCAGAATTTCCACAGCCTAATGACAAGAAAGCTATACGCAGATTTCTTGGATTGTGCGCTTATTACCGGCGATTCGTCAAGAACTTTTCGCGCATCGCTGCACCTTTGACCCAACCTACCAAGGGGGACGTGCCTTTTAAATGGGAAATGCCGCAAGAGGAAGCTTTCAAAGAGCTAAAGCGCCGCTTACAGTCACCTCCTGTGCTCGGGCACTTTGATGAAAACGCCGAAACCGAAATCCATACCGATGCAAGCAGTGTGGGCTTAGGAGCGGTGCTCGTTCAGAAAAATGGTGGAGAGGAAAAAGTTATCGCATACGCTAGCCGTTCACTGTCGAAAGCCGAAGCCAACTATTCGACGACCGAGAAAGAGTGTCTCGCCATTATTTGGGCCACGTCGAAATTTCGCCCCTACCTGTACGGACGACCATTCAAGGTTGTGAGCGATCACCATGCTCTGTGCTGGCTGGCCAATTTGAAAGATCCCTCCGGCCGCCTTGCTCGTTGGAGCCTACGTCTTCAAGAATTCGACATACTGTAGTCTACAAATCTGGCCGCAAGCATTCCGATGCAGACTGCCTATCGCGAGCCCCCGTAGAGGCAGCACCGGAAGAGGAAGACGACGACGTTTTCCTAGGACCGGTAAGCGCCAGCAGTTTCGCGCAGCAGCAGCGCTCGGATCCTGAGTTGCAAAGCCTAGTTCATTATCTGAAAGGCAAGACCGCATCGCCTCCCCGAGGGTTCAAACGCCAACTGTCGTCCTTCGTCCTTCACAATAATGTCCTTCTGAAGAAGAACTTCGCGCCCAACAGGACAGTGCATCTTCTTGTCGTGCCCAAAAATCTCAGGCAAGAAATTATGCAGGCATGTCATGGTGAGCCGACTGCAGGGCATCTCGGGATTGCTCGCACGTTGCACCGCATCCAGGAGAAGTACTATTGGCCGCGGCTAGCTACCGACGTTTCCCATTACGTGAAAACGTGCCGTGAGTGTCAGCGACGCAAAACGCCTCCGACTAGACCAGCCGGACTCCTGAACCCCATACCACCGCCAACTAAGCCCTTTCAGCAAATCGGGATGGACCTCCTCGTCCCCTTTCCGACTTCATCATCAGGAAACAAGTGGATCATCGTGGCCACCGACTACACGACCCGCTACACCGAAGCAAAAGCATTGCCTAGTGGTACCGCAACAGAAGTCGCAAAATTTTTTGTCGAACAAATTCTCCTGCGACACGGCGCCCCGGAAGTGCTCATCACAGACAGAGGAACGGCGTTTACAGCGGAGCTGACGCAAGCCATTTTAAACTACAGCCAGACAAGCCATCGGAGGACAACTGCCTATCATCCGCAAACCAACGGTCTAACAGAGCGTCTCAACAAGACTATCGCAGACATGCTCTCCATGTACATCGACGCCGAACACAAGACATGGGACACCATTCTGCCGTACGTGATCTTTGCTTATAACACTGCCGTCCAGGAGACTACCAGGTTTACCCCATTCCAGCTTGTCTACGGCAGGAAGCCCACGACAACACTCGACGCAATGCTCCCGCACGTTTCAGACGAAGGCAACCACGACGTCGCCGCCTACCTTGATCGCGCCGAGGAAACCCGAAGACTTGCGCGGCTTCGCATTAAAGACCAGCAGCACGCCGACGCCCGACGCTACAATCTGCGCCGACGAGACACGAACTACAAGCCAGGTGATCGTGTTTGGATATGGACGCCAATTCGCCGCCGTGGATTGAGTGAAAAGTTGCTTCGACGCTACTTTGGCCCGTACAGGGTTCTCCGTCGCATCGGTGACCTCGACTATGAAGTCACCCCCGACGGCACCACAGCATCTCAACGATGACGCACACGCCCGGAAGTCGTACATGTCGTACGCCTTAAACCTTACTATGAACGCTAATGGACTCGATGTTTACATTGTCCGTATTTATTTTTCATTTTTTAAGCGTCGAGGCGACGCTTCTTTGGAAGGGGGGTAATGCCACGTATCATTGTAGTTCATTCACTGTCAAGCCTGCAGGAAAGGGTTGTTATCACTTTTGTTCGTGACGCGAGAAGCGACCGGACTAATCTCGATTATTCACAGCCATGAACAGCTGCATCCACTTGTTTCTAGATTACTCTAGATGATCTCGACCTGTTATCTCGAAGTTTCCTTGCCGGCTTTAAATTGAACGATGCCGCGAGCAGCGGGCATTCGTAGTTCGACGATTGACGAGCACGCTTGTTTCTTACGCCGCCACCGAGTGATTCAGTTCTTTTGCGGGCGCAAGTCAGCCCAAATAAAGAGCTTCGTTTACAAGACTTCTTGGTGTCTTCCTGACAGCTGGACTGCCGTCACTACAACGTGACAATATCATGCTTTCCTCTTGAGGAAAATAGCTTATCTGGTTTTCATGGCTCAGTTCAGAATATTTGCCAGCTACGCTACACTACTGATCTCAATAAAAGTCCGACTCCCTGGGCCACTTTACTATACTATACACATGAACACATCACGAGAGGCACGTTTTGAAGACTGTGTGATGTGCCTGTGCGTGCTTAGCAAAATTAAACGTTTTCTCTGACTTTCAGGCTTATTGTATTGTCTTCCTTTTTCCACACTAAACATCGACAACAATAAGCTGGATGGTCTCCGCCACAGTTCACACAATATGTTAGAAGGTGGAAGTGATCTGGGCTAAAGGGTGCTGCTGATGCCCAAAAATTTTGAAATCGCCAGAACTGCCTCTGTTCACATAAACTGGGCTCCAGGGCGGATTTATGCCGCGATGGGGAGGAAAATTTTTCCCAAGCAAGAAATTTCACATAGGCAAGCCAAACTGAACCCTATCTTTTAGACAAAAAGTGCCCGTAAATACATGGTCCAAATGGGATTCTCCCCCCAAACCACCTCCTCCAACAGTGACCCATAAGTCTGCCACTGCTTGGCCCATGCCCATTTCTGTAACAACTGATGCCAATGGGGTGCAGAGTGCTTTTCATGCCAGGTGTGATTTTTGTTTTAGGAAGCGGGATGGAACTAAATTAAAAAAACAGCATTTTATTTTCGTCACATCACATCATTATTTTTGACACAGCAATTACAAAATGGTATTGTGAACTCAAAGATTTTCTTTCTATAGACATCAACACTTCTTCAAAATAAAAATTTGCTTCGTGTTCGTAGACTTGTGGGTTGTTGGTGCGTTCCTGAAGGCACCGAGTTTCCGTAAATTTGGGCTGAGCCCGACAAAAACATTGCTTCTGCAGCCAAATTGTTCAGGCTTTAAATTTGCACCACGCTGTATTGGGCGAGTTGGATGCAGTTCATCTTGAAGACGAGCCCAAAACAGACAAAGGACCGGCAAAAGAGAAGATGACACGGGCACTGTCTAACAATTGAAGGTTTAATGGAAGAATCAGAAAATATATAAGGTGAAAACGCAAGAAACTTAAAACGAAAGAAAAACAGAAAAACATCAAGAATTACACTGCACAGGAAAGACACTTATAAGGAATGCTGTCTCGTTTCTCTGCAAAAGCAACAGATGGTTTTGCTACACACGTGTACGAGTTCTTAGCGATGCAACATGCTTTGAAAATTTGCTTGCCTATCTGGTTACTACTCTTGCATGCTATAGACGTTTTATGTAAGTCCCGCACGCAAAGATGATCTTCATGTTCTTTGCATTCGTAGCAGTGTAGCACGAGGTTGGAAGAAGGGGATTTTTTCCTTGTGAAGAAATTTTTCACACTCTTTCAATCTGACGTTTCAGCACCTAGCCGTTTGACCGCATTACAAAGGAACCCTAAACACCACCCCTTCTTTGCAACTAATGAACTTGTCTGCATGCGACACAGTGCACCTTTGAACCTCTTTTCTGTAAGAGGCCGGTACCAGCCTCTTATTCGCTGCAGCAAACACTTTCTAAACTTTATGAATGGCGGAGAACACTGCCTCCACATTGTGTCACGCTGCGATCTATCATAGACGATGAGAGACACCGTGCAGATACCAAGATGGACACGACCTTCTTCTGTGTCTCTTCCTGGTGCCCCTGAGGGGAAGGCGTAGCCTTTTTCTTCAGCTTTCCCAAGAATCTTTCCGCCAACCGAGCAAGATTCTTCTCTTAAATTTGGCACTGCAGGCATACTGAAGTGACTATAAGCACTGCAAAATAAGTCATATCAGCACACTACTTTTGGCTCTGGGACTCAGCTAAAGTGCCTTAGAACACAGATGTTTCAGGCGTCTTTTTGGTCTGCTCTATCCTTTCAAAGGATAATGAGGATGATGAAATTAAGTGTTTCCATGCAGTTTTGTGCTCTACCTATGGCACCAATCACCCACCGTATATAACAATTAAGCGTGAATGGGTGTAAATGTCTCCCTACTCTCCTATGGAGAGAAATATACGTTAGGATTCACAAGACTAACAGCTCCCTAGAAATTGGAAAAAAATTTAATTGTAAACTATGTGACTTAACATCCCTCAGCGACGCGTGAGCTATTAGGAACACCACAGCGGTGGACACCAGATTAACTTTGACCAGCTGGGGTTCTTTAGGGTGCACGTGCAATGCCCAGCAATTGAGGATTTCTGAATTTCTCCTTGACTGAAGTCATACTGACCTAGCCACATGCCGCGGTAAGGCCGCTGACCTAGTGGTTCAAATTGGAGGAGTAGATAGAACAGCAGCAGGAAAAACTATTTTGCAAAAAGGACTCGAGAAAGAAAAAAACTTGCAAAGACAAAGCTAGGAAAATGCGGTAAATATCTTTACCTTGTTAATATCCTACAAGAATCTGCTCGAGCATTTCGAAAAAAAGAACCCAAAGCTATCTGCACCCAGTTTACACATTTTACATCAGTGCATATATCCTCATATATGCAACCAAGATATACAATGCACCATTTCCAACTGCAGTTCTCACTCTGTCAGACAAGAAATTTTTTATTTTTTATTTTATTTTCACAATACTGCAGACCCTCATTTGGGTCCAGGCAGGGAGGGCAGAAAAACACATTCACACAACAATGTAGCACATATACAATCTAAAATAGCTCACAAAGTGCTTTGTCAAAATCAACAGCCGATATCACTTGTAGAGGCAGGGCGTTCCATTCGTCAATAGTTTTCGGGAAAAAAGAAAATTTAAAAGCGTTAGTATGCGCGAAGTATGGTGCTAAAGTGTGATTATGATGACGTCGAGTTCTACGCGTTTCAGAAAACTGCACATAGGGGGCTGGAGAGATGCCTAGTTTTCCGTGGATTAGTTGGTGAAGGAAAGATAGAAGGGCTATCTTGCGTCTGATGTGAAGAGGTTTAATATTATTTGCTGCCATTAACGAGGATGGGGAATCAGTTCTGTTGTACTTATGAAATATAAAACGTACTGCGCGCCTCTGTATTTTTTCTAAATCTCTTATGTCTTTTTTTGCATGTGGGTCCCAAACGATGGCGGCATATTCGAGTTTTGGTTTTATAAGAGTATTGTAGGCTAATAGTTTGCATTTGCTAGGTGCGTCCTTAAGTTTATGGCGAAGAAAATCAAGTTTACGCGAAGCTGAGGATTTAATGTGGTCTATATGGTCATTCCATTTTAGTTGCGAGTTTAGAACAATGCCAAGGTACTTATACCTTGGCACTTCTTTAACTGAAACGCCATTAATGCGATAGCTGAAGGAAAACGGATTTTTCTTCCTTGTTATCCGCAAGAGCACTGTCTTTTTAGTATTGATTTCCATGCCCCATTTTTCACTCCAGGAAACGACACTAAGAAGAGCATTATCTAAATGTTCCTGGTCAGAAACGGAAGATACGGGAGTATATATCATGCAATCATCGGCAAACAGAGCAATCTTGACAGCTGAATTAACACTTGAAACTAAATCGTTTACATATATTAAAAAAAGCAGGGGACCGAGCACACTTCCCTGAGGGACCCCAGAGGTTACAGGGATTGGGGAAGAACAACTACCGCCAATCTCCACAAACTGTGTTCTGTTTTGTAGATAAGCTGCAATCCAAGCAATGAGCGGAGGTGGTACACCAATGAGTTTAAGTTTTAAAAGAAGCTTGTTATGCGGCACCTTGTCAAAGGCTTTGGCGAAATCTAGAAATAAAACATCAATTTGGCCTGACTTGTCTAAAGCTGAACTAAAATTATGAATGGCTATTATCAGTTGTGTAGTGGTAGAGAATCCCTTCCTAAAGCCGTGCTGAGCTGGGTTTAGGGCATTATTACTGTTTAATATTGCAAGTATATGATTGGCAATGATATGTTCGATAAGTTTGCAACAGGATGACGTTAGAGAGATCGGGCGGTAGTTGTTTACAGATAGTCGATCATCATTCTTATAGACAGGAATAACCTTCCCTGTGAGCCAGTCAGGCGGCAAGGAGCAAGAAGATAAGGAGACACGAAATATTTTGGACAAAAAACGAGACAATGATTCAGCATAGCGCCGCAAAAATGCATTAGGAATGCCGTCTGGGCCGGGAGAACACTTCGTATCTAATCGGAGTAGCATTTCAATGACACCTTCATCAGATACAATGTCTAAAGGTTGAAAGGAATCACAAACACAACCGTCAATATTTGCACCTTGGTCAGTTGAGAAAACAGACTGGAAATAATTATTAAAAGCTGCGGCAATGCCCTTTTGGCACGTAACAACACATCCATTCATGACTATTTTTTCGATCGGCTTATGAGATTCTCTGATATGATTCCAAAACTTAGGAGGATTACTTTTTATGAATTGCGGGAGACATTCTGTGAAGTACCGTTTCCTGGCCAATCTAATATTTGAAGAATGTTCAGCCGCAAGTTCTGCTAAAAGATCTGTGTTTGGCCGTTTCGAACGTTTTAGGCGCTTGACTTTACGTTTGAGATGAATAATGTGGCGATTAATCCACGGATTCTTTTTCTTGACACGTTTCTTTTTGTCTGGAATAAAATTCAGCTTACAAAATTCACAGTGCTCCTTGAAGGTATCCCACAGAACCGAGACATCTTCACCCACAAATCTGTCGGAAGCAATGTCTAAATAATCAAGCACTGATTCATCATTTGCACGTGAAAAGTCTTTTATGACTTTAAACAAATTTTTGCATGGTTTATTACAAGAAGAAAATATCAGAGAAACAAGTACTAGCCTGTGATCTGATATTCCCTCCAATACAGATGACATGTGCACAGAAAACGAGCGGCTGACAAATACTAAGTCTAAAACAGAACTGCTCATCCCTCGCACCCTTGTTGGCTCAGTTACAACTTGTACAAGGTCATGAGCAATCATTAGGTCTGAAATTAAGTCTGCATTTTCAGAAGTTTCAAAAGATCCAGTAGACCAATTCATATTTGGAATATTAAAGTCGCCACAAATAATGATTTTACTGTTCCTAAATGAATGCATATGATCCTGCAGTTTGTGCATATAGTCAGAACCAGAATCTGGAGGCCTATACAACGCGCTCAGAATGAAAGTGTGACCAACGTAATTAACCTTTAGGGATAAACTTTCATGGTTATCTATTTGCTGCAAAACCTCACCTTTAATATCATGTTTTATTAGGATAGCGACGCCACCACCGCGGGAACCCCTATCACGCCTGAAGACATGGTAAGAGGGAGGAAAAACGCAGTCGTCACTAACGCCAGAGTGAAGCCAAGTTTCAGTGATCACAACTATGTGGGGACTATGAGTGATCAGTAAGACTTCGAGCGATTCTGCTTTATTGACTATGCTCTGAGCATTTAGGTTAAGAATAGTTAGGTGTCTATAGTTCGAAGGAGTGGATGCGGGTAGTCAGTCGAAATTCCTTGTGGGGACCAAGGCGATTTTAGTACGGCTATTCGATGAGTCGTTCCAGACAAACGTTTCTTTGTCAACAATGAGTCTATCGTGTACCAATCTCACCTTATGGCCGTCATCATTCTCTTTTCGAGCCGACTCCCAAAGCAACTTGCGTTTTCGTAAAGTTTCCTGAGAGTAGTCGTTCTGAATGTAAATGCCAGAGCCTTTTAGTTTCCCTATATTTTTAAACACGGCGTTAAACACGGCGTTTAAACACGGCGTAAATAATGATCTAATTCTAGACGAAGAACGATAGGGTTTTCGCATAGTTCACCTGAACAGACATGTGAAAGCAAGTGTTTAGCCTGATTGGCTCATGGTTTTGTTTTGCTAGGTCGTCGGCAAGTCTGGCAAGGATATTAGACGAGGTTAAGCTCTGATGGAGGCTAAGGTGATCCGATCTATTCACGCCTCGAAGCTGATGAAGATGACAATATGCAGTGCATAGTGCAAGAGTGTGTTGTACTTTAACACGAGGCGTGATCGGCTGTGCCGACAGCATAGTGCTCTAGAGCACTGGCCATCGAAGCTGACCTGTTCGTTTGAAAAACAATAGTAGGAGACTTTTATTCCAGGCCACACTGCTGGAGAGCTTATTTACAGAAACATGCGCAGACATGCACTTCTCTTTATGTGACAGTAACCAATGGAAGCCAGACAAACAGTCTGGCTACAGAGCACTTCAGGTCTTTTGTATTTGAAGGCCTCATGGAATCTTCATAACCAACAAAAAGAAAGAAAACAATTTTGAGGGCCGGGCACAGGGAACTTTTTTTGCTTTCAATAGCTTGAAGCATCGGAGTGGCATCGAGCACAGTGCGGCATCGAAGCCCTGTATGTAATTAGAAATTGCACTCGATGAAATTGCTATGCACGCCAAATCTTCTGAGATCCTGCATGATAATTCTTTCCCCCTTGTGGAACAGTGGATAGCTGAGTTAGTCGAGACAGCCTGATGATGACGGTGGCCTTGTCCTTTGAATCAGATGGGCACAGCTGCTGTGGTGCCCAGCCAGAGTACACAAACACGTACACATAGCACACACAACTAGTCACTCCCTACACAGAATGCATGCACATGCATGAACACACACGCACACGCGCACACACACACACAACTGGAACAGCAATGACAGCAGCACATCGTAAGCTTGGTGGCCATTTCAGTGACTGCTGCCACATGACACCCCCAACCAGTGTTTATTGAGGTGCTCCTAGTATCGTGGTACAGAGCACCCACCATCCAGCAAGGTGCTTCTCGATGGTCTCCACTGGGGCTCGGACATTACGTTTGCTGCTGTAATCGCGATCCAGTTCCTCTAGCCGGGTAGGAAATGGAGACCCAAACGCCTGTAGAATTTGTCATCCGCGGTGGACTAGAAAGGCCTTGGCAGGAGACAGCCAAGTGTTCCGCAGTTTTGTCTGCTTGCCCACACATTCGGCATATCGCCTGATCAAATCGGCGCCATGGAAGGTAAGGGCAGCCTGTCGGTAGCCTTGTGAAGGCCGTAACGGATTTCCAGCGAGCATCTCCACTCCCAGACATGGGAACTGTAAACTCTGGGCGAAGGTCTTATTTTCCAGAATTAATTCTTAGTCCGCCGTGTTTGTTCCAGCCAAACAGAAAACCGGTCTTCTTGGAACTGAGCCGCGGGTTCAGACGAGTAACCACATTCCCGCAATTGTTTAGCAGAAATCGCAAATCCTTGGGGGGTATTACACAGGCAGTACTAGATTGTCCGCGGCGGTCGTCGTCCATGCCAGCTGAACCATTCTGCGACCTAAGCAGCTCTCGCTCGATGCTCGCCATTAGAATATACGAGTGGCGACGACAGACACCCTTGGCGCAGACCTTTCTTCACTGCGATGGGGCCGATCGAGGACCCATCGCAGTATCGATCGAGTATCTCCGTATGGGCGATCTAAATGCCGTCGAACCGAATTCAATTCATTTCCTGCAGTTCATCGGTGCGAACTCCGCCGCAAGCCATGGCCGCCGCCTCGCCTCAACTCATGCGCTTTAAAGACATTTCGACCAAATTTTAAAACAAAACCTAACAGTTGTACTATTATAGGTGAGTATTTAAGCTGTAACTGAATATTACAAAAGGTTTATGTTGATTTTATGCGTCCTTTTGTTTAATTATGTTGTCACGTGGGTATCTGCGTGTCACGAGCGATATAGACCCCCTACGTGGATGCTGACACGCGCGTGTCACCATCCCTTTCCTAAAAAAAATTCTTTCCTGATCTGCCTTTTCCAGTATTGATATAGTTCTACACTATGTTTCTTTTCCATTGAATTCATCCAATTTTCAACTTCTGCGGTTTTAACCTGTCGTTTAATGCTCTTTCTTTCTCCCTCCTCGTCTCCGGCATACTTACTGGTTGGTTTCCCAGTTTTTTTCCGCCACTGTGAGTCAACGCTCTTTCTGTATAAATATTTAAATACCTTAGCTGCCCACCTGATATCGTCCAATTTCCTCAGGCGTTCTTCATATAGTATTTTGCTCCTAGCTTCCCGGGCTTCGAACGATGCCCAGCCCATATCCCCTTGTACTGCGTCGTTTGTGGTTTTGCCGTGGGCACCCGGTGCTAATCTTCCAACAGCTCTCTGATTTACGTCTAATCTCGACTGAACTTCTGCCCTTAAGCACAGAACCGCATTGCCGAAAGTAAGTCCCGGCACCATTATTCCTTTCCAAATACCTCTTAGTACTTCATATTTGTTGTACCCCCATAATGCCCTATGTTTCATTATCCCGGCATCTGTTCATTATTTTGCCCTAAGCGCCTGTTCATGCTTTTCCGTGTATATCTGCCCTTCGTTTAGCCATATCCCGAGGTATTTGTATTCGGCCACTCTGGGTATTTCGTGGCCTTGTATTCTAAGCAACTGGTCAGCTGTATCGTTAAAAATCATCACACCTTATTTAGTTGCGCTAAAACTGAATCCTAGAGCGTCTCCTTCGTCTCCACAGCAATTAACAAAAGTTTGTAAATCTTCCTGGCTATCTGCTAACAGTACAATATCGTCCGCATACATTAAACCCGGGAGTCGCTGCTCAACCACATTTCCGCCTAATCTTTACGGCAGATTATAACCTAGATTACTTTCTTCTAGCATTTTTTCCATATTTATCACATCAAGCATAAACAGCAGCGGTGATAGAGGAAAACCTTGCCTTAATCCGTTGTGCACCCCCACGGTTGTGGTACTTTTTTTGCCTTCGCATGTAATTTCAACTTCAATATCATGATAGTTGTCCTGTAGAAAATCAATTACCTCATGACCGATACCTAAATCTTTCAACATGCTCCACAGGAGTTACCTGTTCACGTTATTGTATGCATCGCGTATGTCCAGAGAGGCTAAAAAGAGAGGTCTGTTTTGCGCCTTAGCTATTTCTATGCATTGGGTAAGCACGAAGAGGCTATCATCTAAACGCCTACCCCTTCTGAACCCATTCTGAAGTTCTCCGAGTATCCGATTACCTTCTACCTATGACTGCATTTTTAATTTCACCGCCTGCATTGCCAGCCAGTACATAACAGATGTTTTCGTAATCGGACAGAAGGATTTTACATTCATCTTATCTCCTTTCCCTTTATAAATGAAAACCATTTTATTCTGCCTCCAGCTGTGCGGAATTGGCTGATTTTTATGACTGTCTCCAATGCTTTTATCATCCCTTCCTTGCTTCTTGGGTCAAATTCATTAATCAGCATAATTGGAATTTCGTCTATGCCTGCGGATGTGGTTTTAGGTATATTTGTTTCCGTCTTTTTCCAGTTAAGACAAGTCAGTTCTAAGCTGTTCTCTATTTTGCTGTCCTGTATTGCCGCCTCACTTGGCGAGATTACCCCATTGTCGTTGCTAAAAGACGCAGCTATAAATAGACGCAGCTATAAATAGGAGGCGTTCCCCGTGCTCCCAGAGAGACAGCGGGGAGCTGGTGATCGCCCAAGGTGAGTATGGTTGTGCATTTGGAGAGGAAGTCGCGGACATAATTGTACATCCGCGGACCTACGCCTAGGGCGTGAAGGCCTTCTAGGACGGCTGCGTGGGTAACGTTGTCGAAAGCTTTTGTCAGGTCGACGCCGAGGATAACCTTGGTGTCGCCCGCGGGGGAGTCAAGGATGTGGTGTTTGAGTTGTAGAAAGGCATCCTGGGTAGATAAGCCTGGGCGGAAACTAAATATGCGCGAAGGCATGAGGTTGTTATTCTCTAGATATCGGCTGAGCCGGGTGTGGAGAACATGCTCCATGAGCTTGCCCACACTCGAAGTAAGGGAGATGGGACAAAGGTTAACGGGGTGAAGGGGTTTGCCGGATTTGGGAATAAAGACTACCTTGGCGTCTTTCCGCTGAGGTGGGAGGGCACCGCGCATCCAGCATTCATTGAAGTAGTCGGTTAGGGCTTTGACGGAGGGTGAATCAAGGTTGCGGAGGGCCTTGTTGTGCACTCCGTCGGGGCCAGGAGCTGAGGACGTGTTGAGGCGCTGAAGTTCTGCCCTTACTTCCGCCTCAGTGATCGGTCGGTCGAGGAGGTCGTTGGGTGAGCCTTTGTAGTCAGGGTGGTCTGCGGAGGGATATGTGGGGAAGTATAGATCACGAAGCTCCTCGAGGAGTTCCTGCGGGGAGGCCTCGGATGTGCGTACGAGCTTTATGAGGTTGTGTTGCTGGTGTGTTTTCGACTTTTCTGATCTCAGTAGCCGGCTCCCTCTTCATGAAACTCAAAGGAAGCCAAGTGAGTACTGCCCCAGACCACCAACACAAAGTCGC
The DNA here is from genome assembly GCF_055824585.1 of Amblyomma mixtum. NCBI lineage: Eukaryota > Metazoa > Arthropoda > Arachnida > Ixodida > Ixodidae > Amblyomma > Amblyomma mixtum. The sequence continues at coordinate 159,797,942 of NC_143012.1, forward strand.
TGTGGTGCCGTACCTGCGTGGTCTCTCTCACAGGCTCAAAACAATTGGACACAAGGCAGGTGTCCGAGTGGTGTTCTCGGCGCCCGACAAGCTATCCAAGCTTTGTCGCAGAGTAAATGCCCCGCCTGTGAGAGAGCCAGCCTGCCTTGTTAGGCACCGTGCACCCTTTGTTCCTTGCGAGGTTGGTGTAGTTTACAAGATAGCCTTGAGCTGCGGTAAGGTATACGTGGGTCAAACCGGACGTTGCCTCAATGAGCGTCTTATGGAGCACTCAAATAATGTTTCTAACACCGCCAAGAAAAACGTGAGTGTTCACTGTTTAAAGTGTCCCTCCGGTTTCTGCGAGCCTTTCCTTCATGACTGCTCGGTCATCGCGAGAAACGCGCATCAATCCACACGCGAAATTATAGACGCCGCCCGTATGCTAAAGCTAGGTGAAGATTGTGTTAGCACACACTCGATAGCGCTAACGAAACGTGAGTTAGATGATTTCAGCGAGGCATAGAGCAACTTTAATGATTAGGATTCCGAAATACGTCTTTTAGCCTTTTTTTACGTTTTGGACAAGGTTGTTTCCTGTCTTCTGCTTTTAACGTCCCTTTTCGTTCTTTTATCGGTTTTAAAAATTTTTTAATGGTCTTCTTGGCCTTTCAGTACATTTTTTCACTTGTCATCTCCTAGTGTTTTTTGTCTCTTGTACTGCCTGCTTGCGTCATCCTTTTAAGCGTCATCTTTTTAATCGTGATCCGTTTAATCGCCCCTCCACTTGTCTTTTTATCTTGCCTAGTTTTCATTTTTTTGTTGCCTCCAAGGGTCACCCTTGCCCTTATGTTGTTTTCAATTGTAGTTTGTTATCCTTCAGTCGCGTGCAAACACAGCAGATGTTACTCATGTCTTGCTGCCCACTTTTCGAACGTATATATATGTTGCTCCACAATAAAATAATCAGTTGAAGTCAGCGCTCTATCGTCTTGCCTTTCTTTGTCCGTGTCTTAGGAGTGCGCTGTGTTTTTCCTCAAGATGAACTACCAACTAACCCGCTCTTCCACCCTTGCAAGCTTCCTTCTATAATGTTGCCCGACTAAAAAAGACACTGAGGTGAAACAGAACTTGGCTTGTATCGATAGATTACGAGCACCTCAACAGAACAATACCACTTATTTGTGAAAACAAAGCTCTTGTAAGGTAGAAAACAGCAAGACCTGAAGTACAGGTATAGCCGCCACAGACAAGTCTCCCAAGTACAAGCGTGGTGATGAAATAACACAGACCGCAGATATCTGAGGCTGACGAAGGTGCATGAAGGTTACGTGTTGGATCGATACTGAAGAACATAAGTCTTGTTTGGAAACCACCAGTGCACGTTTATCACACGAGGAACACGGAAAACAACCTGAATGTTAGAAGTCGAAGAAAACCTGCAATTGGCGGCGCAACAGGCGGCCAGCTGAGTTTCGGTGTCTCACGGCTATGCGTTCTGCATGGTTTACTTAGCACCTCGATTTACAAGGAAGAAGCAGCAGAGGGCTTCCAAGTGCCCCTCGGACGAAGTTCGTGGACCAGCACGCCACAAGGAAAAACAAGAATTCACAAGGAAGAAAAAAAAGCTGTCTAGAGCCAGTTTTCAACGGGTCTCCGTTTAGCAAATGCACCGCTCGGAGTCTTCGCCTCGTCAGCGTACTGTGTACGGGCCGGCATCGGGTGATGAACAACGTTTATTCCCGATAAGATGGCATATATATATACAGTGCGCTGACGTACTCAGTCATGCGCAGATTATGCTGCAGCGAGTGACGTCAGACTTGCTCGGCTCTGCTACATCTTCCCCTCTTCGAACAAACCGGGTTCAGCGTCGCTCCGGTAGAGGGTACCGACAAGGTTCACGTCGCAACCTTGTGCTTCGACGTAGCTCTTGGCCGGGCTCTGTGCAAGGGTCTTCTTGAGGGGCGGAACTGGTTTCCTGTTGCGGACCCATCAGTCGTAGATGTTCTCGTGTGCGTCGAATTTCCCTGCCGTCTTCCGTTTTGAGGATCGCCGAGCGAGGTTCGTTAGCTGGCCTGAGGACGACAGCTGGAGACCAGGTCCGGTTGATTGTGTCATACACGGTGACCTGCTGGCCTGGCCTCGCAGGTGGCAGGTACCTGCTGCCACGGTTGTAGTACATCTTTTGGCGTTGGCGTATCTCACGAAGCCGACTGTGGACCACGTTGCTGGGTATAGCTTGTGGCTCCAAATGGCTTGTAGGCACCGGGAGAGGAGTCCGTGTTTGGCGTCCCATCAGCCTCTGCACAGGGGACTGTAGCACATCATCGCGCGGTGTATTGCGCCATTCCAGCAAAGCCATCTGAAATGCAGGCGTTTTAAGGGAACATTTTTTTAGAAGCTTCTTGGCTTCCAGCACCGCTCTTTCCGTCATGCCGTTAGACCGCGGGTGGTAGGGGCTTGACGTGACTTGGGCGATACCTAGGCTGTTCAGAAAATCTTTAAACTCACGGCTCTTAAAGGGCGGTCCATTATCACTGCATAACTTCACAGGCAAGCCATGAACAGAGAAAATTTCAGAGCACCAGGAGATCAGCGAGGTTGCTGTGGTGGTGCGAAGTTCCCGCAGTTCGAAAAAAAACGAGTAAAAGTCGACAATGAGGGCAAATTCGCGACCTTCGTAAAAGAACAAGTCAATGCCAACAACTTGCCAGGGTAGGGTGGGAACGTCGTGACTTAAAAGGAGCATTTTGGCGTTTCGCGGTTGATTTTTGAGACACACCTTGCAGCCTTTGCAGAATTGATCAATGTCGCTTGCCATGTTCGGCCAGAACATTACGTTCCTTGCCCTTGCCTTCATTTTATCCGCTCCAGCGTGTGCCGCGTGAAGGAGGCGGATTATGTCGTTTCTTTTTGACTCCGGTATCATTACCTTGTTGCTGCGAAACACGAGGCCATCCTGCGCGTGTATCTCGTCGCGGTACCCCCAGTAGGTCCGAAGTTGCTCTGGGACTTCGAGCTTATGAAGAGGCCAATCTGTCTCTGCATATTCCCGCAGCTTTGTCAGGTTGGTGTCGTCACCGGTTGCTGCAAGCAGGTCTTTCAAACAGTGCTCGGAGGCTGAAACGCAATCAAGAACATTGACTTGAAATTTCTCGTGTTCTTCCATGCATGCCTTACTGGGAAAACGGGATAAAGCATCTGCTAGGAACAGTTCTTTTCCAGGTTTATAAGTCACGATGATGGGGTAACGTTGCAACGTCAGTCGCATGCGTTGCAAGCGTAGCGGGCACTGGTATAGTGGTTTACTGAATATGGCCTCCAGTGGCCGATGGTCTGTCTCAACTGTCACTGCATGCTGTCCAAATAGATAATCATGAAACTTTGTGCAGCCGTGCACTATCGCGAGAGTTTCCTTTTCTATCTGAGCATATCTTTGCTGGGAATCTGTGAGTGACCGTGACGAAAACGCAACGGGGTGCGCTTCTTGCATCAGGACGGCGCCTACCCAGAACTGACTTGCGTCAACTGATAAGGTAGCTTCTTTCTTGGGGTCAAAATAACGAAGGATCGGGGCTGTTATCAGGGCCTGGCGCAACTTTTCGAAGCTTTCTTGCTGCTTTTCCGTCCATACCCATGCAATTTCTTTGCGCAGCAAAGACCGAAGAGGGGCGGTCACTACAGACATGTTAGGGATGAAACGTTGCACAAAATTTATTGTGCCCAGAAAAACTTGCAGTTCCTTACTATTCTTTGGTGCTGGCATTTCCAGAATATCTTGCACGCGTTGTGGATCTACTCGCAGGCCGTCCACAGTGAGCACGTGTCCCAGATAGCGTACCTCGGTCTGGAAAAATGAACATTTCTTCAAGTTCAGTTTCAAGTTATGTTCGCGACATCGTGTTAAAAGAAGCTGTAAGTGGTAGTCGTGCTCTTCTTTTGTCTTGCCCCATAATAGGATGTCATCCATTACTACTGCAACGTTTGGCAAACCTTCTAGCACGCGATGCATCGCTGCCTGAAACACTTCCGGGGCTGAGGCAATTCCGAAAGGCATGCGCAGGAAGCGATATCGTCCGTAAGGTGTGCTCATTGTGCACAGCTTCGAACTTGCGTCGGTTAGTTTGATTTGCCAGAATCCTGACGCTGCGTCTAGAGTTGTAAAGAACTTTGCTCCGGCAAGCCTAGGCACAACATCTTCAAGGGTCGGCATAGGGTAGTTCTCTCGTAGCAAAGCTTTGTTTAGTGCTGTGGGGTCTAGGCAGATGCGCACTTTTTCTTTCTTAAGCACCGTGACCATATGACTGGACCATTCTGTTGGCTCATTTACCTTGGATATGACTCCTTGTTCTTCCATGCGCTGGAGCTCCTCTTTGACTTTTTCTCGGAGGGCCACCGGAACTCTCCTCGCCGGCACGACAACTCCCACGGATCCGGGCTTTAGCTTCATCGCGTACTCAATGCCTTTTAACTGCCCCAGTCCACTGAAAACATCTTCAAACGATTGTGCTGCTGGGTGCAACGGGTCGGCGTGCACATTTTGCACGCGACAAATAAAACCGAGGCGTTCAGCAACTGATCCACTGAGAGTCACGGGCACGTGTTGGTCGACCACGAAAAACGTCTCTTCGTGCAATTTGTCGTTTGCGCGCAAATGCAGCCTAATTTTTGTTTTGGCCAATGTTTTATGGCCGAAGAACGCTGTTAACGTTACGCGACACTCTTGGTGCGGTTTGCTCGGCAGTTTGTCGACATCCTTGCTCGAAATTACACAGCAGTTAGCTCCTGTGTCCAGCTTGCACGTGTATGGGCGTCCTTCGATGTAAACTGTCGCGCTCCAGTGGTCTGAGGCTAGGGCACCGACGGTCAAAGTTTGCAAAATGAAATCACTGTCATCGTCGTCTTGCAGTTGGCGCACTTCTTTTTTCGAACCTCTGTCCTGACGGGGCGCCAGTGCTTTGCATGCTTGAGCGAAGTGATTACGCCCACCGCAATTCGTGCACACCTTCCCTTGAGCCGGGCACATCACGCCACGGTGAGTTAGATAACCACAACGACTACAAGGCAGTTTTCGCGGCCCGACCGCATGGACTACTGCGTCGCCTGCTGTTTCGGTGCCGTCCCTGATTTCCTTAAACTGCTCCTTTCCTTGTTCGTGGGCTCGGCATATTGTAACTGTCTTCTCATACGACGGGTTTTCGGCAATAAGCTTTTGCTGTAAGCCTGTCTTGAACTCCCAGGATAATCCGGCTGCGGAGCAAGCGGTCTTCCAAGTCTCCGAACTCGCAGTTTTTTGCTAGTAGCTTTAGGTCTGTCAGCCAGTCGTTAAAAGGTTCTCCTTGTTTTTGGTCTCTTGATCCGAAGCGGAACTCATGGAATGTCAGATTCGTCGATGGTTTGTAGAATTCCTCAAACTTTTCAAGCAAAATGTCGACGTCGTTCTTGTCCTTTTCCCCGTCGAATTTGAAAGTGCTATAAGTTTTCCTGCCGTCTTCTCCAATCGTTACAAGTAACGTCGCTGCTTGCACTTCTTTAGGCTGTTTGCTTAACTGGGTGGCCGTGGAAAACAGCATGAACTCACTTTTCCATGTTTTCCAAGCAGTCCATGCGTCGCCCGAGGTATCCAGTGGTTTCGGGGCTGGGAGCAGTGTCGACGGGGCGGACATAGTGAATGGGCACCGCTGCCACCATGTGTACGGGCCGGCATCGGGTGATGAACAACGTTTATTCCCGATAAGATGGCATATATATATACAGTGCGCTGACGTACTCAGTCATGCGCAGATTATGCTGCAGCGAGTGACGTCAGACTTGCTCGGCTCTGCTACACGTACCAAGACGCTAAGATGCATGACCAGCAATATGAGGAATATTAGAGAAATTAAATATGCCCTCATGTGCCAGTCGCTACACATCAGTTGTGACGCTGGCTCATCGGCGCTAGGGACTTTCTTGCAACACCCGCAGCCTCAGTCCTCAAAAGCATCGCATGCTTGATGGCGTTGCCTTCGCTGAATGCACTCCGCAGTTCTTTCAGAGAACTTTTTTGTTGGAATCGGGATCCGTCGCAACGTTCGTGAAAATGGAAACGAAGCGACGACGGCTCACAAAGGCCTTCATCGTCCGGCCGGTAGTAGTTTTCATTTCGGTTGCTCGCTGGCGACAGCAATCACAGAGTCCGTATTTGTTTCCGCCTCGTTACGCCACTCTATGTCGTCATCAGAGAAGCGAGTCTGAATCGTATCGGCGGGAAAAAGCTTTCAACTTCGATTCCAAACCTCTTAGCAATAACTGCACCTTTGGTTAACGGACAGCCACAAGATGCCAAACTATCAGATTTTACTAACAAAAAAAAATTGATAGCGTTGTCATTAGTGTCCATTCAAGAGCGTTAAAACCGAAACAGGATGGGAGAAAATTTTTATTATAAATTATTCAGCGGCCTTAGGCGAATACCACCATGGTGGTTCATGCGTGGTTCCGATTATGAGTTAACGTTCCAGAATGACTTAGGCTATGAGGGGCGCTGGAGTAGAAGACTGAATAATTTCGATCGCCTGGGTTTCTCCAACGTGCATTGACATCGCAGAGTGCACGTGTCTCTCGCATTTCGCCTCCATCAGATCGAGATCACAGCGTCCGGGATCGAAAGCGCATATTTCGGGTCAGCAACCAAGCACCATAACCGCTTTGCCATCGCGAAGGCGGTAGTAATGAATAGTAATGTCTTACACATGTTTTACACGAAAGAAAACATACCACAAAAATTAGGTGTCTTTACCCCTTTAACTTTAAGAGCGCGCTTAGGGCAGTTACTCGATTAACCAGATTTCCACTGCACCTCTCCTGAATGTGTCATGTTCAGGCAATCGCAACAGTCGAGTGGCAGTTTCATCACTGCCGTCAACACGCTGACTACATTAGGTATCGTACTGTCGCCCAACCCTGGTCATCATAAATATAACATGACATCATTGCTCTTACAATAAAACACATGCCACAGCAGCCTTTGTTTTGTCGGGCTGTGGTACACAACAGAGAGCAGTCACTCCGCAGGTGTTTGCGTTTTGTTTTTTTGCAAACCTAGTGCTATTCTTGATTTTGCTATTGTTACTTTCCTGCCATGTGGAGCTTAATCCTGGCCCCCTCAGTGAAGCAGATCTTGAATTGCTGAAAATTTGCAGGCCGGCCAGAGCGCAATCACGAATAAGCTGGATGCCATCGAAGCAAAATTTGCTAAACATGAAGCTATGCTCGCAGAGCTAAATTCAAAAATGGGAACTCAAGGTCAGATTGCAATTCTTGATGATGCACTAAAAGACCAAGGAATTGCAGTTGAACAGCTCTTAAAGAAGTCTATACCTGCAAACAAGAAGTGTCCGTCTTGAAAACATAAGTCGAAGGATGGATCTTGTTTGTGGTGTAGAAGATGACGAGGCAGAAAGGTGGGATCAGTCAGAGCAATTGATTAAAGCAATCTGTCACACCATTTTGCACGATAACTGAAGACAGTGCAAAGAGCGCATTGTGTCGGTCAATTCAACAATAAGTTCAATCGAGCGATTGTCGTTAATTTTCTCTCCGAGAAGGGAAAAATGACTGCTCTTAAAAACACCAAAAAAATTAAAGGGGTCTGAATAGAGTGTAGACCAGGACTACGCAGCGCAGACAAAATGTCCGGAAACAATTATGGAAATATGCTAAAGCGCAAACAACGGACAGCACCAGTCAGGTTAATCGAAGCTGTGACAAGCTGATTCTTGACGGTAAAGCATTCACTTGGGACAAAGAAAAAGAGAAAGTGGCTCCTGTCCTAAAAAAGGGTCACCATGCTACTAAAAAGGCTGTTCCCTCGCACAATATAACGGCTGTTGTCGTAAGCTGCAGAAGCATTGTGAACAAAGTAAACGAATTCGGGGGCCTCATAGAATCACTGAAGGCTGGTATGGTGTTTGTAGCAGAATCGTGCCTGATCCCCGTCTATCAATGAGAGTGAGCTGTTTCCTAATCCCTCTATAGCTCATCGGAATGAGAGGGCACGAACGGGTGGTGGTGTCTTTGTTAGTTCATTCTTTTTTACGTTAAACTTTGTTGGATATTGGATACGATAACATGGAATCAATCCGGTACAAGGTGACTTTTGCGGATAATACAACATTTATTGCTGGATCATGTCGCCCTCCAAGTTCTGATGCAACTACGTTGCAACGTCTGTACGAGGTTGTCTCTAAAACACCGGATCAGATAATTCTTGCCGGAGATTTAAAACTACTGTACTTGAACTCGTCTAATGGAACCTTTACAACTCACTGGCTGCTGCAAACATTTTGAGAGGAAAAACTTCGTTGACACATTCGGCTTCACTCACTACGTGAGTACACCTACACGCAATAACAGCATTTTGGGCCTGTTGCTTTGTAACTCGCCTAATTTGCCAGATTCTGTCACTTGCATCCTAGGAATAAATGACCTCTCGCTGTCGTAGCTAGCATTAAACTTGAGATCAAGCGAATGAAGATACGCAAATCAGGGAATATTTTTTTTCATAAGCGTGATTATTCCGCCACTTCTCGCGTACTTGATCATTTGTCGGCTTTCGAATGCCTTTTACGTTAATACTTTTGTGCAACAGTGGCCATTTTTTAAAAGAAAAATGATAGAACTGAGAGAAAAGTATGGGCCGTACATTCATTCAGTTAGGCTGAAAAAGTTGCATGAAGCCATGGGTGACACCAAATACCTTGAGTCTAATAAAGAAGAGAAGATGAGCATAACTGACATTCAAAAGAACACAGTAATTATCGATTCAGAAGGTTAACACAAGTAACTAATGAGTACAAAACTAAAGTACACAGTGCGAAGGAACGGTACTTCAGTCGGCTCAGTGACAATATCAGAACGGATCTCAAGCTTTTCTGGCAATATGTGAAAGGATTTGAATCTGAATCGTCTGGAATAAATGAAATCGTTCACAATAATGAAGTCCTGTCTGATGATAAGCTAAGGCAACCTTTATTTTCATTGTGTATTTTTCCAGAAAATAAGTTTTAGGATTCACGTGTGAGTGCTGCGCCATTAATGCCCCCTGTCGAGCTTAGTGCGAGTGGAAATGAATCATTGCCAAAAGGAATAGATGAAACGAAGCCACTCGGTCCCGATGGTATTTCTACCCGCGTTTTGAAAGCGCGGTGCATGACTACTCGGATCTTACCGTTATCTTATATGCACCAAATCTCTCTATTGTCTTGCTACCGGGCAATTGGAAATTGGCACATTTAGTCCCAGTTCACGAGGGGGTGGTTCAAAAAAAAGACGTAAGCAACTATAGGCTCATATCCTTACCATCAATGTCTTGCAAAATACTAGAACACATTTTATAGAAGGAAATAATCAAACATTGCTTAGAGCTCGGGTTATTAATTTAAGAGCAACAAGGGTTTGGTAATTGGCTATTCTGTAATACACAACTGATTGAAATTTCCGGAGCCCTCCACTACGGCATCCATCAGAGCCTGAGTTGCTTCGGGATGTTTAACCCCTAATAAACCAAACCAAACCAAACCAAAGTACTGATTGAATTTTATCACGACTGAATATCTGAAGTAAACGGAATCGATTTACAAACTGACCTTAGTAAAACTGTCCCATGGCGTGAGAGGTGTAAAATGCGACTGACTACAAAAAGCGTACCCATCTGTCCTTCACAAAAAAAAAATTGACGCTTGCTATTGTTTCAAGACAGAATATTAACAAGTCAGCTCTTTATAAATATTTGGGAGTGACCTTTCTATCTGATTGTTCCTGGCGTGCCCATATCAGTAATGTTGTTTCAAAGGCTGCCAGAGCACTATATTTCATTCAGCGAAATCTCAATGCCTCACCCTTTTTCCTGGAGAACACTGCGTATATTTCACACATTCGACCGATCCTGGAGTGTGCGTGTTGTGCTTGCAATCGTCACCAGAAAACATTGATTGATCAAGTAAAAAGAGCAGAGAACAGAGCAGCAAGGTTCGTTATGGGACGGTACAAGCGAGGGGAGAGCAGCAGTGAAATGAAAAGGAAGTTGGAATGGGAAGCGCTGTCCTCGTACCGAAGCAAATTGTGCTTGAAGTTACTATTTCGAATTTATAACATGACCGAAATTTACAAAAATACATATTTTCATCAACCACACTGCCTATCCAAAAGCAACTAAAAGCAAAAAAAATACGAGAATACCGCACTAGAACGAACCGTTACGCTAATTCATTTTTCGCAAGAACTTTTGCAGAGTGCAATCGATTGTCCTATAAAGAAGTTTGCTGTACTAATGAAGATTTCTTTTTGTCCAACTTGTAACCCCTGCTTGCTCATACGCCCTTTGGCCAAGCGGGGTACCTCTGAATAAAGAAAGAAAACAAACTTCCACTTTCATTATTATCAGCATTATTTCATCACCTTTAACATATCGATAACACTCGTGTGGAAGCCCAGCTGTAGGTAAGACCCTTTGAGCATTAATTACTTTAAAATCGACTACTCGTGATGATAAAAAGGTCATGATAGACTGCAAGTTATTTGAACATAGAGTTAAAGAAAGCGATATTAGCGAGAAAAAAAACCGGAGTTTCAACTAAATATTCCTTCAGAAATAAACATCGAAGAAAGTCGACTGAATTGTCGGCAATTCAATATAGAAAACTGCAACCCCTCGGACCCATGCTCGCGACGAAGCGAGCGTCAGGCAGCGTTCCGCTGAAACTATGCAAGAAAAACGAACTTTCCTCGCAACCTAGATCGGAAGTCGGAGAGCCGCAATGCTTTCTGCCTCGCGAGCGGCTTCTGGACAGTGGCTGATATTTTCCTCAACCACAGAACCGGAGAACCGGAGCCATCAGCGATAGCACCCCTCAGGCCACCGCGCGAAGCCATCCCGCATCGCGTCGCACAGAATCATTACCTCGTTTCGTCAGCGCTGGATAGCGATGCATCTATTGTAGTATACCGGCACGAACGCATTGTCGAAAAAAACCACCTTCAAATTCTTTCTCAACATTACGGAACGGATGTCAATTCTATATTCAATTACCCTTACCATAATGTCAATGCGATAGAGCCGATTCATTGCACTGAAGACAACCATACTAAATTGCGGATTCAAAAGCGTTCACGAACGTGAGTAGCGGGTGCTTCAATTTGATATTAAAATGACGCATAACTGGCGCCAGTCCCAGCTCTTCTACTGAGAGAAATACTTCGTTTCAATCGCGACATTTTCACTCGACTAACCCTGCTTCCAGGCAGGGACTGTACCAACATCTGTATAGCTTGAAAGCCCACCCAGCACCACACAACGCCTGCGGCAATGAAGGAACTCGATCTCTCTCCCCGCCACTTTACAATTGCTCAGCGTCGCCTCTTTGGCCCGGCCTTTGTCATGGGCCTCGTCTTCCGCGATCTGGACGCCTCGCGGGATGAGCGCGACAGCCAGAAATGATTCCGGACGAGTTTCGGACCACGGCAGAAAAGTTTTAGTGTTGCTCGTACGAAGATGTTCGCGTTCTTTTCGACGAGCCAAGAGACCGATCCTACAGTGATGGTCGAAGAAGGGCAATTTTTTTGGGATACAATGCGCTGTAATTACCAACCCCTAGATCTCAACGACAGATGATTTGAAGTGATCGTTACAAGGTTGGCTCCGCATCGTACAGGTGAATACGACGTGTTTGTCCTGCTGTCTTGAAACTTAAATTCTTTGACGGAGCATGTCTCGCGCAGGCAACGCAATCTGTACTACAGTCACGATTCTCGGATTGAATGAGATCGCAAAATGTGTCGCCGCATCTTCAGTCACACGCATGCTACCTCCAAGTCAGAATCGACTGCGCGAAACAGCACCAAAGCTCTTTCTGCAAAAACTGCACACGAAAGTTCCTCGACCGACATCATCGGTGCAATAGGCACGTCGTGTTGCGAACAGATTCGAATTCCGAGAGTACCTCCGTCCTTTCCCGAGCCTTGCAAAGCTGCGGCCGTAGTGTGCTACACGGGATTGTGGCGCTTTTCTGCCTCGTGTCGCATTGTTTGTTATGCGAAGCATACTAAGATATCCCAACCCAGCTCCTCAAGCGCGGCGGTGTCGTTACCATTGACCTTTCGTGACCTCCATGTCATACCACGTGATGCGTGACGTCACAGCAGATGAAAAACGGGGGCCCAACTCGCGCCGTCGCTCGAGGCGTCATGACCAAGGATGACCACGTGGTTTAGTAACGGTCAGGACACGAACCATTACTATGAGGCGTGAACCTCACTTGATTAGCCGCGTGCTTAAAAAATAAAATACAGCATATAACGCTGGTAATGACTGCCCCAAAGGTAAATGAAGCGCAGGAACCGTAATTTTGTAGTGAAAACACAGTTCCGCGAGCGCTCAGTTGGTTTACAACGGAGTAGCCGTCAACAAGGTTGTGGGTGAAGACGTACTTTTTCTCGAAGCGGCGGGAGAACAGCTGCTTTTATTTTTCGAACGCTGCATAAGAATGAAATAGCCTATGGGCCAGAAACATCGGCTTACCACATCTGGACTTCAGCTGAGCGTCCTCCTCGCGAAGCTCCTCCGCAGTCGTCGTGCCCGCGCTGCGCAAACACCGACTTTGCACTGGCTTAACGAGCGGATGCGACTGAAGCGGGATGCTGGGAATCACGGGAAAATAGTCTGCCAGCTACTTCCGGTTCCAATTTTCGCCCACTCACTACAGTCGCCGCGCGTGATGGCATCGTTTATTCACTCATTTATTTGTGCTGTGACATGGTTCACTGTACATCATCGTAAGCTCAGCGCGCGCTGCATATGTGCGTGTCCTGAACGCAGAAAGCGACAATCCCGAAAGATAAGCGTGTTCTGTCGTGGCTTTGCAACCCACAATCGCTCCCGCTCAAAGCGGTGATGTTGATCAGGTTGCGTCTCCTCTGTGCAGCTTCCGATATCGATAAATCGTGCGGGAAGTGCTCGAACGCTCACACTGACTCGCGCGAAATGGGGATGTCGCATCGGGAATGCTTTCAAACATCCGTACTCGGCAACTGCCAGCGTCATTGTGACGCGTCCGGGGAGCATGCCAGTGGAGCGGGTGGTCCGGGTGCACACGTCACGCCCGGCGGCAATTATGAGCGCACTCAAGGGAGCAAAAACAGATGGCTCACTGAAACGCTGACAAGAAGCACTGCGCATGACTTTTACAAGAGAGGCAGACCCCCGTCTCTCTTCCCGTGTCTACTTGAGCCACCAGCGCACTAGAGGAGCCGGGAGGAAGGCCAGAGATAGGTGGGCGTTCAGGACACGCACATACTCAGCACGCGCTGATCTTACGATGTTGTACAATGAACCATGTCACAGCACAAATAAATGAGTGAATAAACGATGCCGTCACGCGCGGCGACTGTAGTGAGTGGGCGAAAATTGGAACCGGAAGTAGCTGGCACACTATTTTCCCGTGATTACTTGCGTTCACTGCAATAACGCCCCTCAACCATTTCGCGCGTTACTCATTCATGAGACATCGTCCGCCCAGCGTCCCGCTCCAGTCGCCATCCCCTCGTCAAGCCAGTACAAAGTCGGTGTTCGCGCAGCGCGGGCACGAAGAGGAGCTTCGCGAGGAGGACGCTCAGCTCAAGTCCAGATGTGGTAAGCCGATGGTTCTGTCCAATACATTATTTCATTCTTATGCAGTGTTCTAAAGACAAAAGTAGCTGTTCTCCCACAACTTCGAGATCAAGTACGTTTGCACCCACAACTTTGTTGACGGCTACCTCGTTGTAAACAAACTGAACGCGCGTGGAACTGCGATTTCACTACAAAATTACTGTTCCTGCTCTTCAATCACATTTGGGGCAGTCATTACCAGCGGTATAAGCTGTATTTTATTTCCTAAGTACGCGGCTAATCAAGTGAGGTTCACGCCTCGTATTAATGGCTCGTGTCCTGACCGTTACTAAACCGCTTTCTCATTTTTCGGGGTTCAAAGTCCTCTCCGTAAAAATACTGTATTTCTCAGCGTGTAAGACGCCCGAAGAACCCCAGATTTCATTTTGTTAGTGTTGACTTCCGTGTGCTGTTTGCGACTGCAGTCGTAAGTAGCTCGAGGGAGCGTCCGCCGTCGTGCAGTCCGATGTCGCACTCCGGCTCAGATTCGAAAAGCCGCGGGCGTATTGGTCGCGTGGTAGAGCCGCCCACAGACTTAACGTGAATGACGGAACGCATGGCCTGGCCTGAAGTCAGCGGCTCGGAGTGATAGTAATCTGGTGCGAGATAATACTGTCGGTAAGTTTACTGTGGCTGACGATAGCTGGTGCGAACCGCGGCAGCATAGCGCGCAATTTTTGGTACCGGCGAAGAGCAAACTGCAAAGAGCGTTGCGGGTCGGGGAGGCCGTGTCGGCGAGCAAAAACGGCAGAAACGCCCCCGTGACGAACGCGCTGTCCTCGCGGCGATCAGGCAGAATCGAAAAAGCAGTCAAAGCGAGCTGCGCACCAGCTGACGTCAGCCACCGCGAACATACAAAGAGCATTATCCCGCACCGATGACTAACTCTTCGGGGCGCCGACGGCAGTCCGGACCACGCGCTCCGTAATTCTTGTTCAGTCTGTGGTTGATTGTACGTATAGCTTTTGCGGTTTGAACTCACGACCTCGTCAAATTGGACCGCGGAAATCAATCTTGCGCAAAGTTACTGTCGTGTTTGCCGTAGCTGCCTTGAATTTTCAGTTGTCGGTAGAGATGACTTTAAGCCGGCTTCACGCAGGCTCAGTGAGCCCCTGCGCGTGAAAGATGACTTCTTAGAGCGAGTGGCAAGCTGAAGTAGGAGGGATGCAATCTTTCTGTGGGAAAACTTGGCCCTTTCATATTTTCTGCATCTTCATCACCTAAATTAGTATAGAAAAATTCGCAGCACAAATGAAGCGCAAACGGGGGGGGGGTTACAACTTTACTGCCACAAAAGGGAAGGGATTAGTTGCTGCTGGAGCCAGTACAGGTTGGCCTCCAGTCGGGGGCGACCTCTTGACCTTGCGTGATGAGGGCTAGAGTGGTTGTTTTTCTTGAACTGACCGAGAACCTGCCCCCATTCGTCTGCTGAGGGAGCTGGCAAAAGTGTCGTCGGATGGGGTTTGCTAGCGCATTTTCATAAAATATGGTCTTGGGTAGTGTGCATCCCGTCACCGCAGTGCGTACATACAGGATCATAATCACCGTTAGTGATTAGACATAATCGGTAGGGGCTAAGAATTACTTTTTTTTAGGCGTCTGAATGTCGGGGCTTGCGCCCTGTCCAGGACAGGGTGAGGGGCGGGGTACGTGCATCTTTGCTCGCGATAAGAGTCTGTAACCTCCGCGTACGAACAAGGCGCCTCGGCGGGGGCGTCCGTTCCTGAGATGTATCCCTTCCTCCGGTTGGTTAAACCTTGGGCTAGACAGTCGACTGTCTCTTTTCCGGAGTTAACCGCGTGAGCCGCAACCCATACGAGATTGATGTCGTGATTTAGAGTCCGGTTGCGCAGAATTCGCATTGCGAGCGCGCTTAATTGTTTTTGGCGAAATTTTTAAAGGCTCCCTTAGAGCCGCTTAGCATCGTTTTGGTGCCGGGATCCGCGATGGCCAGTGCGAGAGCTACTTCCTGTCTCGCGTATTGAGCAAGCGTGAAAGGTTGTGGCGATCACGAGGCCGGGCTTTGGAGTGGCCATACATGCCACGTATGTTCAGCTCGCGGTTCGTTCTCGTACTGTTTCACAAGGGCCTGCGCCCCTGCTTTCCTGCGGGTGTCGTGTTTGTCTGGCACCATGTTCTTCGCTACTGCTTTAACAACTAGTTTTTTGGTAATGTCGACAGATAAATGTGATGTTGCACATACCTCCTCAGCAGGGTAGATGTGGAGTTTGTCGTGAACTACGTATTCCGCAGCAGTGCGCGAAATGCGGGTCATTTGTGCCATCTTATGGAGCTTCTCGAGCTTATGGAGCGAGCGTGTGAAAATATTGCCCAACTGCAGCACTTGATCTGAGTTGGCGCATGCCGGCAGGCCAAGGGCCGCGATGTATGCCGTTATAATGATGCTATTATGAGCGTATTCGTCCCTGTAACGCAGGTGCTAGTAAGGTCAGGCGTACGTGATTCGAGTTATCATGAATGATTGCATGATCCGGCACAAGTTGGCTTTTCTCATGCCCCTGTGACGGGCGGCAATGCGCCTCACCAGCCCGCGTATCTGGTGCGCCGTTACGCGTAGAGGGTGGATCGCTTCCGTGTTGAGAGTATTCTTCTTAATACACATGCCAAGTACCCTGATCGTGGCTACCGGGGGTATTGGATGGTTGTCAATGTGCAACTCGATAGGTTCCCGAGGGTCGGGTGCTGCCTGTGAGGCTAGTTTTTTCCTGCTAACGAAGTGTTCGGATTTAGCCGGTGAACACGCAAGGCCGTTCCCCTGCACGAAAGAGTGTACCGTGTAGATAGCTCGGTGTAATGACTCTGCAATCTCTCCATCGGATCTGGAGTTGGTTCGTATGGTGAGGCCGGCGCATATAGAATGATGTTTATGTGGGATACCATCTTGCAGACGTGGGATGCCACTCATTGTAAGGTTTATGAGAAACGGGGAAAGTGCAGCGCCGTGCGGGGTTCCTCTGGTGCCGAGTGTAATTTTGTTGCTACTTTTGTCCCCGATGTGCAGCGTAGCCATGCGCTGGTTCAGAAAGGTGGCGATGTAATCGTATGTCCGTTTGCCTACGCTCATCAGTGACAGGCGAGAGACGATGGACGCGTGCGACACATTGTCAAAGGCCTTACCCACATCGAACCCCAGGATGATACGCGTTGCTCTTATGCGATTTAGATGTAGAATGTCTTGTTGTAGCTGCCACGTGATGTCCTCAGTCCACAGGCCTGCTCGAAACCCAATCACGAACGGGGCAAACTTGTCTTCTGCGCCTGCGTGCATTTGGAGCCTGTTTAAGACAATATGCCCCATTACCTTTCTTAGACATGTTGTTAGCGAATCGGGCGGAGGCTCCCAATCCCGAGTCTTTTTCCCGGTTTATGAATGAAAATGATTTAAGGGTGCTTCTATTCGTCGGGGTTGCTGCCTTTTGTCCAATATCTGTTGAAAAAGGTCCGTAAGGTCCTCTACTGATTTGTCCTCTACGTTGCGGAACATCTTATTGGTGATGCGATCGTCCCCGCCTGCGAGGTGGTGTTAATTTGATTAAGAGCAGCCGCCTCGGCTACGGTAAAAACCTTATCCATGTGAGCGTTATCCAACGCTGAATACCCATTAGGGGTGTGTATATCCGGGGAGGTGTATACGTACTGATTTTATTATGTGATCATGCGCTCTTCATGGCTGCCCTGGAAAGCTTGCGCGATCCTCTGTGGGGTCTTTTGAGATTCGGTCTTAGTTTTCGTAGCATCGAGTAAATGCTTGAGTAGAAACGATATGTTCTTATTGCCCAGTTGCTCATTAATGCGGTCGCATGTCTGATGCCACTGCTTTCGGCTAAGCTCCCACATGTATGCCCAGATATCCTTTTCAAATCAGGCTAGTGGAGTTTTTAAGCGCCCGTTATACTTATTTTTACGCCATCGAGCGTGTATACTGCGTTGTGCTTCCATCGTGTGTACTAGCTTAGCATCCGGAATGGGACCGTTCTCTTCCTTCGTCAGTTTTCGAGGTGTCGGCGGCATCTTGAAGCAGATGCTCCGTCGACTGTCGTAAATCTACTACCCCCTCCGTCGGTCTTTGCGAGCGGACGTACCTGATGGCGTCCCAATTCGTGTGCTTCACTTCCCGGTGACGCATTCTGCAATACGTCGCTTGGAAAGTGGTACACAGCAGATAGTGGTCGCTTCCTGTGGTGATGTTGATATTCTCCCATGTAACATCGGCGGTATTTTTTGCAAAGGCAATGTCGGGGCACGTGTCCTTTGGTTACACTGTTACCAATCCGCGTAGGTTTTTCAGGGTCGATGAGTGAGGTGGGCCCTTGCGGCTAAGCAGTCTCCCAGATTTCAGTTACCTTTCTACTGCTAGTTGGGTAGCCCCATTCTGCATGCGGCGCGTTAAAGTTTCCGACTGTCAGCAACATTCCATCTCGCGCTGCTGCATGCGCGTTGCGGAGGCAAAAGAGCCGGAGCAAACACAACGCGATGGTACTGCACTTTCAACTTACTAAAAACACCACATCCCGTGGGTATTAGAATCGGAGCCAAATATCCAAACGCGTTTTAATACTTGTGAGGGATGTCGGTAATGAGCTCTTGTTAGAGATGTCCTGTCGTATTATCCGGTGGATATCACGTTCGGGTGATATCAGACATTTGCTTTAATCACGACCCATTATGCTTGCATAGTTATCTACTAAGATAGCAGCCTGGACCTTTCAGTTTTTTTTCTGATAGAAGATACCTTCAACGTAGTCCGCTCATTTTCATTTCTTGTTTGTGTAATCAGATTAACATGAATCTTGGGATCTGGAGCATATAATCTTGAGGAAATTCTTCATTCTGTGGATACATGCTAATATGTTGGTGCTGCATGGCTTCTGCTTGTAGCATTTCTATAGCCAGATCTGTGTTTAACATATGTTTCTTTTTCAACATGTACGACGTGAGAGCGCCTAATGATATGCAGATTTTACCCCTAAAACTGTCAGCAGCGGGCCAGGCACCAACACTATTTTAATCAGTTATAGGCTTCAGGTCTAAAACAACAGAAAATGCAAATGATTCTGGAATTATTTTTCACGTGGGCAGAGCAAGTTTTTGCTTATTGGGCCTGCAAAAATACAGAGGGCAACTTAGATTTTTTGACTAATATGTCTAATATGCTCTTGTTAATGGCTATAAAATCCTCGGGGACTTCTTACGGACCTCCATTGAATACAGAAAGCGCGGCCGAAACATGCTAGGGATGTCCGCGGGAGTTTACCAGGCTTCCTGTGGTTATCGGCATGCCTTTTAAAGATTTCGCAGTGACATCCCTTGTATGTTAATGTTGTCACTGTGAACTGAATTTATTTGAAAAGATTTGACGCTTAACTACCTTCTCTTGACGTAGAATCTAATGGCATGTCTGCACAAAAAAAGCCATTTCATTTTCAAGCTACGATAGTGAACGCGTGCTGCCGTAGTTATCAGCCTTTTTGATAAAGAAAGCTTTAATGATTTCGCGCTGAAGCTTGTCATTGGCGTAACATGGAAACTGCATGTCACTGCACATTTGTTGATATCTGCATTTCTAGCAAGCCATTAATACCACCCTTCACTCGATTGAAGTTTAGTAGAGCTTTCATTCAAACATCAGCCTGTTTGGGCAATCTAGACTTTGTTACAAGCAATGGGAATGCTGAAAAACCTTTGTGACAGATATTTGTGATCTTCGTGACGTGCTCCGTATTGCGCAGCGCAGACTTCTTTCTTATCATCGGGCATATTTTTCACTACTTGCATGTTCCAGAAAAAGCGTTAACGTTGTATTGATATTGATCGAAAATTGCTGGCTCTACACAACGGGCATATTTCCTCTTTGACGTCGCTGTTCCCGACGATATCACGGCTGTTAAGGTCGCTGCAGGAGGCTTAAAATTCACGTACGAATTTCCATGCGTAAACAACTGATACTTTTAGAAGGGAGAATTTCTTTCGTTGACAACCACAGCTATAGTATTGCAACCCTTGGTCACAAAATACCCTTCTCCCTTATAACAGCTCATATTCTAAAATAAAGAGAAACATGTGGTTGCTATGAATTGCATCTAAGCCGCCTTGGAAAAAAATAACAATCGCCTACATATATTAAACGATAGTGTCAAATCAGGCCAAGCGGATACGCATGTCTGCTTTCCCTGCTGACAGTATTTCAGCTGGCAGTTTTCTGCAGAAAAAAGTTTGCAGTATTCCCCTGGGTTGTAAAAAAGTGTAGATGGGCTAAACAGGACTATGTTTGAATGAAAGAGCGCTACATTATCTAAATCTAGTAAAAGGTAGTGAAAGGGGGTTTCTGCACAAATGGTACAGGGCGTGGTGTTCACGGCAGGCGACACAAAGCGGCGAGCAGAACGGCGGGCAGCGCAGAAGACGGCCAGTCCGACTCAAGCGATCTGGTGCAGCGCGGCGGCACTTCGTCTTTTAGCGACGCTTCGTCGTCGTCGGCGCTCTGGCAGCGATCGGCCTAGGCGGTATCAGGCGCGGCCGTCGTGGTTCGCTACAATTGCCCCGGGAACGAAGAGGAGCCACCCTGGCGACTTATGGCGAGGGCAAAAGGAGAGGGTCGTAGTAAGTCTTCAGGCGGCTGACGTGGACGGTTTCCCGACCGCGTTGGCGCAGGTCCGAAGAGGGGTTCAGCGGCTCCACGACGTAGTTGACTGGCGACGTTTGCTGGACGACGCGATAAGGCCCGTGGTATTCTGTGCGAAATTTAGATGACAATCCGGGTGGTGTGCCGGGAACCCATAGCCATACTAGGGATCCAACCGGAAAAACGTGTTGCCTGCTAACGTTATCGTGGCGATGCTTTTGGCGGCCTTGGGATTCGGAGGTAAAAGAGCGCGCCAACTGGCGGCAGTCTTCTGCATGCTTTGCGACTTCGGAGAGAGGCGTCCACTCGCAGGCGTCAGGATTATAAGGTAATATGGTGTCCATCGTGGACGACGGCTCACGCCCATACAGAAGGAAGAAAGGGGTAAAGCCGGTGGTGGACTGCGTGGCGGTGTTGTACGCGTATGTCACGAAAGGGAGGACGGCATCCCAGTTGGTCTGATCTGCGGCGACGTACATCGTGAGCATGTCTCCGAGAGTACGGTTGAAGCGCTCGGTCAGCCCGTTAGTTTGAGGATGGTAGGCAGTGGTGGTCCGATGTACGATGCGACATTCGGCAAGCAATGCTTCAACGACTTGGGAAAGGAAGGCGCGGCCTCTGTCACTGAGTAGCTCGCGCGGCGCGCCGTGACGAAGAACGAAATGGTGCAGCAGGAACGTAGCAACTTCGCGGCTAGTTGCAGCAGGAAGGGCGGCTGTCTCGGCATACCGGGTGAGGTGGTCGACGCCGACGATAATCCAACTGTTCCCAGAGACCGTACAGGGAAGCGGTCCGTAAAGGTCAACGCCAACGCGATCGAAAGGACGTGCTGGGCATGGGAGTGGTTGTAAGGGGCCGGTCACTCGGGGAGTGGATGTCTTCCGCCGCAGACAGGCGATGCACGATCGGACGTATTTTCGAATATAGGCGTACATGCCGCGCCAATAGTAGCGCTGAGAAATTCGTTTGAATGTTTTCAGCACACCAGCGTGGGGCAGGAGTGTGTGGCAGAAGGATCGGCGGCTGTTCGGAATCTTGAGGCATGGTGAAATTCGGAAGCGGACGGCCTTGAAGTGCCAAGAAGGCAGTAAATCCGCACCTCCACCAAGTGAAAGGGGGTTTCTCCACAAATGGTACAGGGCGTGGTGTTCACGGCAGGCGACACAAAGCGGCGAGCAGAACGGCGGGCAGCGCAGAAGACGGCCAGTCCGACTCAAGCGATCTCGTGCAGCGCGGCGGCACTTCGTCTTTTAGCGACGCTTCGTCGTCGTCGGAGCTCTGGCAGCGATCGGCCTAGGCGGTATCAGGCGCGGCCGTCGTGGTTCGCTACAGTAGTATTAGTGGCAATCTTACTGTCCATTGCCAGAAATCTACAATACGACTCATCTACAGTACGACGCAGTTTATAAGCTACGATCATTGAAGCTTTTTTTTATCAAGAAGCCTGGTTGGTTTGATTCAACTTGACATCTGCTGAGGATGCATGTTTTGAAGAAAAAACACACCTTCTCTGTGTAGTCGTAACTTACTTTCAACAGTGAACTTTAGTGAATATAGTTTTTGAACCTATTTCTGTAAGGTTGTTTTAATCAGAGCTGGCGTTCACGAGGGAAGCCTGCGTCCTTCCATCTGCTTCACAAAAAGCAGACTGCTCACAGCGAGCAGGTGACAACCTTAGCACGGCACATCAGCTGATTGCCCGATAGAAAAACAGACTCCCAAAGAGTATGTACATATGATCCTTACGGCAGATCCGGAAGAGCAACCCACGACACAAGCGATTCCAGTGGCTGTTCGAAACAGCCACCTGGCGGGGCAGTGGAACATTGCTTAACCGCTGCAGCGCTGCGACAGTAGTCGTATGAGGACACCCCGCATTATATAAATCCGTGAAAGAGTTTTTGCGCAGGAGGGGTCTCGCATTGTACTGTTAAGGGTAGGTTAAGCGTCGTGAGATTTGTTCTGTCCTGTTCATTGACACATACCAGCAGCTTGAATTCTAATCATGGCCAACAACCGCTTATGTGATTTTCCGCAGTGGCAGACTAGCTTGCGTTTAGAAATGCATTCTATCGATCGCAGTATAGTGTGATATTATTGCTTGAAGTGAATGACAAGATAATTCTGGGGCATGTACACATGCCTGCAGTGTTTTATGATCGCTGCAGTGCGAAAATGACCAATAAGACATTGTTAGAAAATCTTTATAAAGATAGAGAATTGGGTATATTTGGGCATATAACCTATATATGCAGCCTCGTATATCCATATGTACTCAATTCCCTATATATTCGCATCTGGATTTAGGTCATCTGTGGTAGTAAACGCAAATATGAACCATAATAAGGGAGTAATTACTCATTGACGTCCACCCGAGCGCAGCCATACGGCCACAAAGGAAAGCTATACAGCTTTCACAGAAACTTCGTAGTTAAAGAAAAATTCGTCCTGGTCCGGGGTGCGAACCCGGAACCACCGCCACACCGGAGCAGTCGCTCTACCAATTGAGCTAACCGGGACGGCAAGCTTATGGTAGGGCGAGAGCGAATTGATCTATAACTCGAAGTGTGACCAAATATTTAGGGGAATCCCCCAAGGTGGAGTAGATTTGTAATAAGGGAGTAATTACTCATTGACGTCCACCCGAGCGCAGCCATACGGCCACAAAGGAAAGCTATACAGCTTTCACAGAAACTTCGTAGTTAAAGAAAAATTCGTCCTGGTCCGGGGTATGTGGCCGTATGGCTGCGCTCGGGTGGACGTCAATGAGTAATTACTCCCTTATTACAAATCTACTCCACCTTGGGGGATTCCCCTAAATATTTGGTCAAATATGAACCATATACGGCCTGATCTACCCGATTCCCTATATATCTGTATCTGGAAATTAAATCAGATATCGCAGTAATTGTAAATACAGATTTTATATATGGTCATATCTGTGCATTACCCTATATGTCCCTATCTGAGCTGAAAAACAATATCTAGAACCATGTGTATATATGCACGTAAAAAGCGAGGTACGCCCCTTCCCTGTAAGTTCACGTAATGCTCTCCTCGCATCGAAATGGTGGCAGCTAATGCTTTGTCTTTGGGCTATTAGTCAAATATACACGGCTGCCAATGCAACTTTATCAATTACAGCTCATTAGTAAATCACGGGCGTCGCGCGAACTTACTAAACGACGCCTAATTATTCATTTCCTTCTGTATGACAGCCCTCCACCTTCGGCAGTTTCGGAACTTCTTTTCGCACCAGTGGTACGATGTTGCGCCACTGCCGAAAGTGGGTCTTTTACGTCCTAATTTACGTTGCACACCACATTTACGTCGAGCATTTGCCGAAGAATGACTCCATGCGCGTCAGCCGGTTTACACGGCTGTTTCCGGTTACCGAGCGCACCTGTTGCGAATAACATTAGCTCACACCTCAATCGCTAAACATGCGAAAGTTTGCAACTAGCCGCGTAGGCCAACGTGGCATCAAGGGTTGCTGCTTTATTTGCAGCGCTCCGAAGCGGTATAAGGGTTAAATACAAAGCCATCATCTCCTGAATCTAGCCACTGCGCATCGCCAAAACTAGTGGTAAGGCTTGACGGTTCGGATTTGTAGAAGCTGTCAGCTCAATTCGGGATCACACGATATCCTGCGTGAGTCAGCGTTCGTAATGCCCTCCGCTAGAGCCAAGCACACATTTTACTAACAAGTGAAGCAGCCGGCCCACGCCACACAACCGCTGGCGGAGCTAAGCAATCATCGAAAAATGTTACCGCCCAATCGAGGCAGCAGACACGAACGTCGTCCGCAAAGAGCGATTGCGGAGACTTCAAGCACACCAGACTAATAGAAGCTTACGATTATATTGTTTTTTAAGGTGTTATCCGTGGTGAGACATCGAATTTTTGTGCTACACACATGCGCTAACTTTCTTGTAACGGGTGTTTCACTTCAGATGTTCTGCAATTTTTAAAAGGTTTTTCAGTTAGAAGTGCGCTGTTTTCGGCACAACATTGTGTGCGGTGTATCGCATCAGACTAGAGCTAGGAGGTGCTAGCTAGAAGGATAGATAACTAATACTGAGTAGGAACCTCTATTACTGTCTATCCTTATTCATTGAGAGGCATGTAGCGATCCATAAGTAATATCCATGATGTAACAATAGAGCAAATGGAACGAGAGGAACGGAAATGAAACGACGCAGACAAGCGCAGACTCGTAACTGTGTTCGCGCTAGTGTTACACCATGAACGTCATCCAACTTGACCAACTTTCGGCTTTGCGTAATATCCGCACCACGTTTTTAGAATTTCGAAAGTGCAGTTTCCCTCGGCGCTGTGGCCGAACAAATTTACGCTACATCGGACCAAAATACACGCGCAGCAAAGCAACCCCTCCAGTACAAGCCTCTCGGTGAAATAGCCGAAATTTGGTGGGCCACGGCGCCGAGAGTAACTGCATTTTAGAGAGAGAGAGACAGAAAAGGACGGAAAGGCAGGGAGGTTAGCCAGGCGATGCCCAGTTGGCTACCCTAGACTTGGGGAGGGGAACAAAGGAAAAAAAAGGAAAAAGAGCGGCAAGGAAATCCGTTTTCTAAGTGTCCAGCGACCACTATATCACAGGGACAGAGGGCGCGCACTGAAAACTGATTATAGGCGGGAATGCAACCCCGAGTCCCTTTTAGAAATTTTAAAAACTGATAGGAATGTTACCTACGGTGGCCTACACGCTTAATAAATAAGGAGATTAGCAGTAATTGCTAAAACGTTAAAAGCCGATTTTAGTTACCAAACCTACTAGTTAGCTCGTTTCAGATGTATTCTGATGCGCTGGACTGTTCGCACTGGTATGCTGAAAAAAGTGCTCTTCTAACTCAAAAACATATATTTTAAAGTTGCTCAAGTTCTTAGGTGAAACTCCCTGAATTATTGTCGTGTAAAGTTCCATAATGCCATAACTTTCGCGTAATATTTATGGCGACCCACCGGACCGGCTCCGTGGTTTTCACGTTCGGCTGGTGATCTCGCCCGCGGCCCAGTATTTCGATTGATCGAGGCAGAACACATAAACGGCAGTGCATTGTACAATGTAATTTGTAAATAACCGAGCCCTCCTTCAAAGCGACCATCGATCATAGCTGATCTGTCCTTCCGGGTCTTTGTAAACCACGCAATTCGCAATGTTTGCAGCCCCTTAGACCGCGGCATCTCAACGAAAAAAAAAATCAAGGACACAAGTTCCGCCTTAAAGCTATGATGCGATAGCGTAATAGGTTAATCCCTTATATACATAAGGTCGATCCGTTTCTATACTTTCATAGATGCCTGGAAGTCCTCATACCCCTCTTCGCGCAGTGGTGCAGCGGTTAAGCGATGCGCCACTGGACTGCGATGGCAGGCGCTCCCAGCAGTAAGCCTTGTGCCGCCCAGGTTTGCTCTTCCCGAGCGACCCGTCATTAATTTAAATTCCACGGTGAGCAGCTTACTCACTATCCGATGGGCAGGTTGCGATGACTCGGTGCAAGGTCACGTGACCTTGCGGCCCACGTGCCTCCTATAGATTGCTCTGTGGGCACCACATGCCAAAGCCATGCTCGTGAGTTTTCGCTCTCAGCGCCGGCAACGCCGACGCCTGATTTTCTTGGTAACGGGGCCTCAGAACTCTCGCGTTACGATAAAGACTGCCTCATGGTGCAATAACGTAGCAGAGCCTGTACTGGCCTTTTTGCCTTTCGCCTCTATCTGAATGCGGTCGTCCCTGCCCGATTTCTCTCGGACGCCCTTGCGACTAGTAGCCAAACACCACAACCATTAACAACATCAGTGTCAAAGAAAAAAATAGAAGCGGACCAACGTCAGGAATATCCGCGACGCTACGCCATCTGCTGTAATGCCTCGCTGCTTCGTCACGCAGTGTTTCACCACTGCTGCGACGGCACGGGAGAGACAGGAACTGCCCTGCAAGTGGGCAAGCGGGGCTCCCAAGACCGCACGAGGAAACACACCCAATCATAAGCTCGACATCACAAACATCACTCTCGTTCAGCCATCAGTTGGGATGTCTTGTTGCGATGCAGCACCAGTCTGGCCCTCCCTGCACATAGCATATTTCCGTGCAGTGCATGATATCTGCCGGTTAGTCTTATATAAAATTCGTTTGTAGGGCTCCCTTTTTTGGTGTTACACGTGCATATAGCACGCAGCAGTGATGTCGACCCCCTGTCTTAGGCATATTCTCGGCGAGCGAATAGCGACAAGGCTGAAATAAGAATCTGTGTATTGCGTGTACTTTGCGACTACTTCAATGCCTGTGGTCAACTGCTTAGCCACACTTTGGTGAGCACATTGGAAAGTACTGTGCTGTTAAGCCACTTCACAGAGGGGTAACCCGCTACGGTGCCTCAGTTGTTATCGTGCTCGAGGTGCGGGTTCGATACCAGCCATGACGGTGGAATTTCGATGGACACGAAATGTTAGAGGTCCATGTACTGTGCGATGTCTGTGCACCTTAAAGAAACCCCTGTGGTCTAAACTATCCAGAGCCCTGCACTACGGCGTCCCTCATTCCTTGAGCAAAAAAAATGGCTGTGGTTTATCTGTGGTTAAACCTGGAGCGACGCGATAGCTACAGCTGGTCGAGTGGAACTCGCTCAGTCGAATTGCAAAACCAGTCTTTCACCGCTCAGTTTAGAAGGGCGTTGCTTCATCTTCTCCTTCCCTGGAGGTGAATTTACTCACTCCCCCCTCTCCATTCCACCCCCGCTCGGTTTCGTCGGCGCGCCGCGCCACTGGCAGCTCCTCCGCTCAACGTGACCAGCCACGGTGGCCACGGCACCACCACACTGAAGGTTGGACATGCTAGCATAACGTAGTCGCGCGTCGCGCACTAGATGCGTGATTTGACGTCCCTTCGCGCATGCCGGGAGGCGTCTACACCGCCGTCGGCGCAGGGGCGAGGTGCCCGGCGCGCACTCCAGCTGTACGCTATGACGTCTCTCCGCACATGCGCACAGGCTGAGTTGCGGTGGTGCCACGGCTCAGCGCGCAGCCACGATGACCTCGCGAAGCAACTGGCATAGTGTAGCTATCGCTACAAAATACATAGGTAGCACATAGCTGCAAGTGGTTCTTCTATGGTTAGCGCATCTTTATTAGCGCTAACCGAAACATGGCTTAGTGATGTTAGTCCTGATTGTTCAATTTTTGTCAGCCAGACACACTTTAACATCTTTCGTTGCGACCGACCGTACCGGAGAGGAGGTGGTGTACTCTTGGCGATAAGGGATGATTTGGCAACTGTGCCTCTCATGATTAGTTCTTTTCTTGAGTGTACATGAGTTTCTTTTAAGTGTTGTTCTATTGATATAATTATTGGTGTTTTTTATCGTCCTCATAACATAATTAATGGCTTTTCTTATGAATTTGACCGAAATCTGTGTGAAATATGTACGCGTTTCCCTAACTGTACTATACTCATATTTGAGACCTTAACTTCCCTAGTATAAACTGGTTCACACAATCCGTCACAGCGAGTGAAACTGAAGCTAACATGTTTCTTCAATCATGTCTTGATTTTTCACTATAGGAACACATTACCAACCCCACACGTCGCACATCGAGTACTGCCAACATTCTAGACTTAATATTAACAAATAATCTCGATATTTGTTCAGACATTATTCAGTTAGAAAACTTCACCAGCACTGCGACGAGGAACAAAGACAGAAGGAAGGACAAGGACAAGGGCTACTAACAAATGAAAGTTTATTTGAAAACAACAGATTATATGCACACAACTGACAACCCAAAGCGCCTGTGCTTCCCGCAAAATGCACGCAAAAGAAAGTTACGAATCTAGATACAAAATTTTACTCATGTATGTTTACAGATGGTGCGCTAACGCACGTGTCGCTGTTCTTGTGAATGTGATAGGCTTCACACAACACCCTAGTCAGCTGATCTTGATGTCTAAATTTAATCTTAGCCCTGTTAAGCAGTTAAAAGCATGTTTTTTTATTAGACACCTTGGGCACACCGGGTTTGTTCAGATGACAATGTCTGTAATGAAGGGACAGATTTGATGAAGGAGCACCATTCAAAGAGGTTTTATGCTAGCGTAAGCGTGTATTTATGCATTTCCCGGTTTGCCCAATGCAATTCTCGCCGCATTTAGAAGGTATGTCATATACCACTCCCTCTGCACATGGCACAAACGGTGATTCATGATCCACCTGGCATGCATTTTTTCTTTTGCCTCTATTTTGCTTCTGTTCCCGGGCTCTTTTGTCAACAATAGCACAAACCTTGCCTAGTTTACTAGGGACCGAAAAGAGCATTTTAACCCCATATGTAGTGCCAACCTGCTTAAGCCTATGGGATAACTGATGAATGTAGGGTATTACCGCATACCTCGTCCTATTTTTACCGGAATTTTCGTGTGCTTCATGTCTACCAAACAACTTCATCTTCTTCGGGACTTTGTTGCTAGCAAGCGCTATCACATTTTTGTGGAAGCCGAAACTACTGCCTAAAGTATAAATACATGATTTATTAAGTGCAGATCCTTAACAAGACACTGCTATGCCGCATTTAACCATTTTCGAAAACCCAGACTGATAATTTAGCAAAGGGTTTTCCGACCGCTGTAGGAAGGACGAACAAACATGATTCACCTTTTTCTCCAATCTAATATCTAAGAATTGCAGCTGATTATCTTCCGGTAATTCATTCCGGTATTCATTTAGATGGCATTTCGGATCATGACGTAATAACAGGACGCATTGCTGGTTCTTTTAACGCGAAGAAAACGACTGTTAAACAAATCAGACGTTACAACAGAGCTAACTATGAAAAAATACATTCCGAATTATAAATTTTTTCCACCAAGTTCATTAATCAATGTTTATTGCGCACTGTTCAGCAAAACTGAGATTTATTCAAGAGTACTTTTAACAAACTTATCGAAGCCTTCGTTCCTCTATTGACCATTAGATGTAGCAGCAATGCACCATGGTTTACTCAGAAGTTGCGACGTGCGAATAACAAGAAAAAGCGATTTTGCCGGCAGGTAGTGAAAAATGGTGTTCTAAGCGCGTGGGAAAAGTAGAAGAAATGCGAGAAGTACTACCAGTCGCTACTGAAATCCACTCCACGTCACATTTTCAATCATGACCTGTAATCTCTGCTGACCAACAACCGTCGTAAATTCTGGCGCATCATAAATCCTGGCTTTCAACCCGACATTTTGCTTTCCGACAGCGATGGCGTCATAATTAAAGATTCTGAATGTGCTCAGGTTTCCAACGACGCCTTCTCATTCATCATCATCAGCCTGACCACACGCACTGCAGGGCAAAGGCCTCTCCCATGTCTCCACAATTAACCCGGTCCTTTGTCAGTTTCCGCCACTGTATCCCCGCAAACTTCTTAATCTCATCAGCCCTCCTAACTTTCTGCCGTCCCCTGCTACGTTTGGTTTCTCTTGGAATCCACTCCGTTACCCTTAAGGACCAGCGGTTATCTTGCCTTCGCATTACATGTCCTGCCCAAGCCCATTTCTTCTTCTTGATTTCAACTAAGATGTCATTAACCCGCGTTTGTTCCCTCACCCACTCCGCCCTCTTCCGATCTCTTAATGTTACACCTCTCATTTTTCTTTCCAGAGCTCGCTGCGTTGTTCTTAACTTAAGCTAAACCCTCTTTGTTAGCCTCCACGTTTCTGCCCCATAGGTGAGTACCGGTAACATACAGCTGTTGTATACTTTTCTCTTCAGAGATATTGGTAAGCTACCATTCAAGATCTGAGAGAACCTGCCATATGCGCTCCACCCCATTCTTATTCGTCTAGTTATTTCCCTCTCATGATCCGGGTCTGCGGTCACTACCTGCCCTAAGTAGACATATTCTCTTACTACATCCAGCACCTCGCTACCAATTGTGAACTTCTGTTCCCTTGCTAGGCTGTTGAACATTACTATGGTTTTCTGCATTTTAATTCTTAGCCCCACCATTCTGCTCTCCCTGTCTGATTGATCATGCTTTGCAGTTCTTGTCCTGAGTGGCTTAGCAAGGCAATGTCATCAGCTAATCGCAAATTACTCAGGTATTCTCCATTAACTCTTATCCCCAACTGTTCCCATTCCAGTGCCCGGAATACCTCCTTTAAGCGGGCAGTGAAGAGCATTGGCGATATCGTGTCTCCCTGCCGAACACCTTTCCGTA
Source organism: Amblyomma mixtum (assembly GCF_055824585.1). NCBI lineage: Eukaryota > Metazoa > Arthropoda > Arachnida > Ixodida > Ixodidae > Amblyomma > Amblyomma mixtum. The sequence goes on from NC_143012.1 coordinate 159,828,472, forward strand.
TTGGAATTTTATTGCTGACTTTATGGAGAACTATAGTAGCTGTGCAATTGTTACAAATATCTTCCAATATTTTCACATAACACTCTTCTACACCCTGATTCCGCAATGCCTGCGTCACAGCTGAGGTTTCCAATGAGTCAAATGCTTTCTCGTAATCAATGAAGGCTATATATAGGGGTCGGTTATATTCTGCGCATTTCTCTACCACCTGATTGATAGTATGAATGTGGTATATTGTCGGGTATCCTTTACGAAAGCCTGCCTGATCATTTGGTTGACTAAAGTCCAAGGGTGTCCTGACTCTATTAGCGATTACCTTAGTAAATATCTTTTAGACAACGGACAATAAGCTGATTGGTATGTAATTCTTCAAGTCCTTGACGTCTCCTTTCTTATGAATTAAGATAATGTTAGCGTTCTTCCAAGCTTTTGGTACTATCGAGGTCACAAGGCATTGCGTATACAGGGTGGCTAGTTTTTGTAGCACAATCTCTCCTCCGTCCTTGAACAAATATGCTGTTACCTGCTCCTCACCAGCTGCTTTCCCTCTTTGCATTGCTCCTAAGGCTTTCTTTACTTCCTCCTTCGTTACTGGCAGGATGTCCCATTGCTTTGCTCGACTGCCTCCCTCAGTAACTTGATGATTACATTCGCTACTGCATAGGTTTGTGTAGAACTCTTTGGCTAAATCAACTATGTTATCCATATTGCTGATGACATTGCCCTGTTTGTCTTTTAGCGCATACATCTGGTTTTTACCTATGCCCAGCTTTCTTCTCACTGATTTTAGGCTACCTCCGTTCCTTAGAGCACACTCGATTTTCTCCATGTTAAACTTTTTTATGTCGGCTACCTTGCGCTTATTTATTAACTTCGATAGCTCTGCTAGTTCTATCCTGTCTGTGGAGTTAGACGTCCTCATGCTTTGACGTTTCTTAATCAGATCTTTAGTCTCCTGAGATAGCTTGCTGGTATCCTGTCGAACCATCCTACCGGCCGCCGCGGTGGCTCAGTGGTTATGGTGCTCGGCTGCTGACCCGAAAGACGCGGTTTCGATCTCGGCCGCGGCCGCGAATTTAAAAATTCGGATCAAAGAGCACCAACCTTCGGCTCTAGAAAATACATAATAGTTAGTGCGCCACCTCCGGAGAAATTCTAGAGGCCCGTGTACTGTGCGATGTCAGTGCACGTTAAAGAATCCCAGGTGGTCGAAATTTCCGGAGCCCTCCACTACGGCGTTTCTCATAGCCTTAGTCGCTTTGGGACGTTAAACCCCATAAACCAAACCGAACCATCCTACCACCTACTTCTGCGGCGCACGCTGTAACAATAGCTGTAAGACTATCATTCAGTGTTTCAACACTACGGTCGTCTTCTTCAGTTAAAGCGGAAATTCTGTTTTGCAGCGACATTCTGAATTCCTGTACCTTCCCTCTTAATGCTAACTCATTAATAGCCTTTCGCTTCACCAGTTTCCTCCGTTCCCTCTTCATATCTAAGCTAACACAAGACCTTACCATTCTGTGGTCGCTACAACAACGGACCTTACGGAGGACCTCCACATCCTTTACGATGCCAGGGTGTGCACACAGTATGAAGTCTATTTCATTTTTAGCCTCACCATTGGGGCTCCTCCACGTCCACTTCCTGTTTACTCGTTTGAGGAAGAAGGTATTCATAATCCGTAAATTATTGCAATCTCCAAAATCTACTAATAACTCTCCCCTACTGTTCCTAGAACCTATGCCATAGTCACCTACCGCCTTGTCTCCAGCCTGCTTTTTACCTACCTTTGCATTAAAGTCGCCCATCAGTACAGTGCACTGTGATTTTACTTTGGCCATTGCCGATTCCACATCCTCATAGAAGCTTTCAACTATCTGGTCATCAAGGCTTGATGTAGGCTCGTAGGCCTGCACCACCTTCAGCTTGTACCTCTTATTAAGCCTAATTACCATAGCTGCCACTCTCTCGTTAATACTGTAAATCTCCTCGATGTTGCCAGCTATATCCTGATTAATGAGGAATCCCACACCCAGTTCTCGCCTATCTGCTAATCCACGATAGCACAGTACATGCCCGCCCTTTAGTACTGTATACGCCTTCTCATTAGTATTCACCAAAGAAGACATTAGCTCATTCCCTGACTTAGATGTAATCCAAGATATTTGCATGCCTGAAATAGTTATTAATGAAACGGGTGTTTTCGCTTTATTAAAGAATCTTAAAATAACTAATAGTTCGGATCACCTCGGCTTCAACAATAAGTTGCTGAAGAATACATCTCAAAGCATTAGCGTTGTGTTGTCACCATTATCACACGGATTAATCCCTCATGACTGGCGGGTAGCCAAAGTAATACCTATATTTAGATCAGGTGAGCCTTCCTCTCCATTAAACTATCGAGCCATGTCGTCAACCAGCAATGTTTGCAAACTCCTTGAACATATCATGCACAGCCAAGTCATCAGTTATCTCGAAGATCATAACATTCTTTTCAGTTATCAGCACGGTTTTCGCAAGGGATTTTCTTGTGATACTCAATTAGTTGGCTTTATTAATGACTTACAATTATCACTTGACGTGGGCTTTCAGGTCGACGCAGTGTTCCTGGATTACTCAAAAGCTTTCGATCGGGTTCCTCATCAGACGTCTCAAAACTAGCACAGCTTAATATACACCCTAACCTGCTCGCTTGGATTAAGGACTTTCTATCATCTAGAACTCAGTTTGCCTCCGTTAATAATTCTAACTCTTCCTCTGCTAATGTGACATCTGGGGTGCCACAAAGAAGCGTACTAGGGCCTTTGTTTTTTCTAATCTATATTAATGATTTACCTGCCTGTGTAACATCTAGAGTTGGCCTTTTCGCTGATGACTGCGTAATTTACCGTAACATTACTAGAGATAGTGACCGCCAATCCCTACAATCTGACCTGAACGCAGTAAGCTCTTGGTTCTCATCATGGTTAATGACATTAAACGTTTATAAAACTAAACTGGCATCTTTCACTCGCCGTTCAGCTCACATTCCAACCATTTATGTACTAAATGACAATACTGTGGAACTAACATCAACATACAAGTACCTTGGGGTGCACCTTCAGTTTGACCGAACATGGCATCACCATATCGACCTCACCCTAGCATCTGCTAACCGCTCACTTGGTTTTCTTAAACGTAACCTCAGATACGCCCCTATACACGTTAAAAAACTTGCTTATATAACTCTAATACGCCCTAAAATCGAATATGCTGCTGCCATTTGGGACCCTGTTCAAGCCTACGTTACTACTAACATTGAATCCTTGCTAAACCGTGCTGTTCGTTTCATATTTTCAGACTACTCACCCTTCACGAGTGTTTCAGCATTCAAAAAACGTGCCGAACTAGATTTTTCATATCGCCGTTAACTTGCTCGCTTAACCCTTTTCCATAAGGTTTATCACCACGCATCCCTTCGCAGTGATTTGTCTCAGTCACCTGATTCTATCTTTCCACGCCGTGATCATTCTCTCAAAGTTAAACGCGATAACTGTTATTCATCGTCTTATGCCAATTCATTCATTCCTCGTACTATCACTGAATGGAATAGTTTTCCATCAGTTATCGCCACAAAAACTGATAATAAAAAATTTCAAGAGCTTCTTTGCTGTGACGGAAATGTGCAAAAGGTTGCTGTTTTGGTAGTGTTCAATTTTTCTTTGTGTGATGCCTAATGTTTTAATTAACATTTTTTGTTACACCTATTTGTAAACGAAATCGCGATTACTTATTATTGCACCCCCCCCCCCCTATGTAATACCCTCTTCGGGAGGGCCTTTAGGGGTAACCTGAATAAATAAATAAAAAGAAATGACCGTGCTTTGTTATATTACCGCAATGTCCACATTGAACTATGTATACCTACAAGAATCAAACTACTTTCGCGGCAAGAAATTACTCATCATTCCTCATTAAGCATCTGATGAAATTAAGCGTGCGCACCAAGTTGTACAGCTAAAGAGTGTCTTTTCGTCCCTCTCTTTGAAATACCAGCTCTCACTACAACCAGTTGGCCGCCTGCAAGTCTAAATTTACTCCGGTCATAACTCTCCTCCTTTTAGTGCAGTTACTGTTCGATTGTGTTGACGGGTCACGTGTATAGCCCCTTCAGTCCCGCATTATGTTGTGCCATCGAGAAAAAATGCATATACTTAAACACCGAAGGTGAGCGGACAAGGACTGCACCGGCTCCCACGCTCGAGAGCGGTACGGCTGGCGGAATAAAAGAAAGATAACAGCACGTACAAACAGAAAAAATTGGCAGAGGCTCAGCTTGGTTAAGCCGGGAAATTGAGAAAGCAACTTCATCCGTTCCTTAAGCCCGCCGTCGTTTCCCAGATTGAGCGAATCGTTGCAGCCTTGCCTTGTGCATGTCGGACGACATGGCCTGGCTGAAACGCACAGCGTGGTTACGCTGGGACGACTGCGACGAGCCGGGTCGGAGCCCGATATATCTCCGTTTGGCGTGTATGGATGAATGGATGGATGGATAGGAGCGCCCCCATTGAAACGGGGTGGTGGCAATTGCCACCATGCTCAGCTTTTCTTTATTTATTTTTTTTTGTTTACTGTGTTGGCAATTCTCATTAAGATTCTTCATCACCTTTGCCTACGGTTTCCTACAATTCTAACCTTATGGCACATCTCTGTTTTTCAGCCACCAATCCTCCAATCGCTTTTTGCTGACTTCCACTGCAGATTTATTTACATGACCATTGTTCTCTTTAAACCCTAGGGCCTCAGAAAGAGTGACTGTGCCTGCATCGACATCCGGATGGATACCATCACATTTGATTATGAGGTGTTCAATTGTTTCCACAGATCTACCACACACTGCACATGTGTCATCTTCTTCGTTAAATTTCTTTTTGTAGCTGCGCGTTCTAAGAGACCCTGATCTAGCTTCAAAGAGTAGGGCACTGCCTCTTGAGTCATCATAGAAAAATTCTTTCCTGATCTGCCTTTTCCAGAATCGATATAGTTCTACACTATGTTTCTTTTCCATTGAATTCATCCAATTTTTAACTTCCGCGTTTTTAACCTGTCGTTTAATGCTCTTTCTTTCTCCGTCCTCATGACCGGCATACTTACTGGTTAGTTTTCTAGTTCTTTTCCGCCACTGTGAGTCAACGTTCTTTCTGTATAAATATTTAAATACCTTAGCTGCCCATCTGTTATCGTCCAATTTCCTCAGGCGTTCTTCATATAGTATTTTACTCTTAGCTTCCCGTGCCTCGAACGATGCCCAGCCCATATCCCCTTGTACTGCCTCGTTTGTGGTTTTGCCGTGGGCACCTAGTGGTAATCTTCCAACAGCTCTCTGATTTACGTCTAATCTCTACTGAACTTCTGCCCTTAAGCACAGAACCGCACTGCCGAAAGTAAGCACCGGCACCATTATTCCTTTCCAAATACCTCTTAGTACTTCATATTTGTTGTACCCCCCTAATGCCCTATGTTTCATTATCCCGGCGTCTCTTCGTCCTTTTGCCCTAAGAGCCTGTTCATGCATTTCCGTGTATATCTGCCCTTCGTTTAGCCATATCCCGAGGTATTTGTATTCGGCCACTTTGGGTATTTCGTGGCCTTGTATTGTAAGCACGTGATCAGTTGTATCGTTAAAAATCATCACACCCGATTTAGTTGCGCTAAAACTGAATCCTAGAGCGCCTCCTTCGTCTCCACAGCAATTAACCAAAGTTTGTAAATCTTCCTGGCTATCTGCTAACAGTACAATATCGTCCGCATACATTAAACCCGGGAGTCGCTGCTCAACTACATTTCCGCCTAATCTGTACGATATATTATAACCCAGATTACTTTCTTCTAGCCTTCTTTCCATATTTATCACGTAAAGCATGAACAGCAGCGGTGATAGAGGAAACCTTGCCTTAATCCTTTGTGCACCCCCACAGTTGTGGTACTTTTTTTCCCTTCCCATGTAATTTCAACTTCATTATCTCGGTAGATTTCCTGTAGAAAATCAATTACCTTATCACCAATACCTAAATATTTCAATATGCTCCACAGGAGTTCCCTGTTCACGTTATCATATGCACCGCTTATGTCCAGAAAGGCTATAAACAGAGGTCTATTTTCCGCCTTAGCTATTTCTATGCATTGGGTAAGCACGAACAGGCTATGATCTAACCGCCTACCCCTTCTGAACCCATTCTGAAGTTCTCCGAGTATCCTATTCCCTTCTACCCATGACTGCATTTTTAATTTCACCGCCTGCATTGCCAGCCTGTACATAACAGATGTTATCGTAATCGGACGGAAGGATTTTATGTTCATCTTATCTCCTTTCCCTTTATAAATCAAATTCATTTTACTCTGTCTCCAGCTGTGCGGAATTTGCTGATTTGTTATGACTGCCTCCAATGCTTTTATCAGCGCGTCCTTGCTTCTTGGGCCAAGTTCATTAATCAGCTTAATTGGAATTTCGTCTATCCCTGTGGATGTGGTTTTAGGAATATTCGCTTCCGTCTTTTCCCAGTTAAGACTAGTCAGTTGTAATGTGTTCTCTTTTGTGCTGTCCTGTGTTGCCGCCTCACTTGGGGAGATTACCCCATTGCCGTTGCTAAAAGACGCAGCTATAAATGACGTAATGTAGTTCACAGCATCGTCTCCCTCTAAACATTTTCCCTCAGCATCTATAATCTGTTCCTGCGTTCTTTGATTTCTTTTTCCCAACCAGCTTATATGGTTCCAGAATTTTCTTGGCCCCCCTTTATTTGCCTCGCGAACTTCAGCCAGCCATTTATCAGAGGACTGCTTTATTTTAGCCTCGACTAGGACCTGAACCTGCTGTTTCTTTTGTTGCTAAGATTCCCATTTTAATCCTATTTCCTCTACAGATAACTGCGCCCTCTTTGCTTCTCTATGTTCGCTTGAAGCCACCCTTCGTTGTTCGATGGCCTCCTTAATTTCCATATTCCACCAGCTTCATGGCTTCCTCTTTCCTCTCCAGCGGTTAACTCATTTCACTGTCGTCATCATATCGAGTGCCTCCTCGCGGCAGAGGCGCGCAGCTGCTGCTCGGCGCCCCGTGGTTACGCTGGGACGACCGCGAGGAGACGATTTGGGGCTCTGTCTCTCTCCGTCTGGCGTGACGTGATCTCAGCGAGCGCCTCCTCGCGGCAGCGGCGCTGAGCTGCTGCTCGCCGCAACGTGGCAACGCTGGGACGACCCCGACGAGAGGAGTTGGGGCTCTGTCTCTCCCCGTCTGGCGTGACGTCACAGCGGCGGTCATGCTAAAGGTCAAACGCGGTTACACCGCTGGGACGACGGTGAAGGGCTCAAACTACGAGTAGTATTGCTTTCTCTAAAAAAAACGAACAATGCGACCCAACAAGACAGAAGAAAAGCGCCACCATCCCGTGTAGCAGAGGGCGCGACATTCTAACGCCCCACGTCCACAGCTTTGCAAGGCTAGCGGAAGTACGGAGGTACTCTCTGAATTCGACTCTGTTCGCCAACACGACGTGCGTTTTGCACCGATGAGGGCGGTCGAGGAACTATCGTATGTAGTTTTTGCAGAAAGAGCTTTGGTGCGGTTTCGGGCCGTCGATTCTGACTAGGAGACCGCATGCTGGTGACTGAAAATGCACTGACACATTTTGCCTTCTCAATCAAAAAGCGAGCATAGTGAGTGCGGCACACATTGCGTTGCCTGCGCTAGACGTGTTCCGTCAAAGAATTTGAAAGTTGCGAGACAGCAGGACAAGCCTCCAGTCTCCAGTCTCCAGTCTCCAGTCTCCAGTCTCCAGTCTCCAGTCTCCAGTCTCCAGTCTCCAGTCTCCAGTCTCCAGTCTCCAGTCTCCAGTCTCCAGTCTCCAGTCTCCAGTCTCCAGTCTCCAGTCTCCAGTCTCCAGTCTCCAGTCTCCAGTCTCCAGTCTCCAGTCTCCAGTCTCCAGTCTCCAGTCTCCAGTCTCCAGTCTCCAGTCTCCAGTCTCCAGTCTCCAGTCTCCAGTCTCCAGTCTCCAGTCTCCAGTCTCCAGTCTCCAGTCTCCAGTCTCCAGTCTCCAGTCTCCAGTCTCCAGTCTCCAGTCTCCAGTCTCCAGTCTCCAGTCTCCAGTCTCCAGTCTCCAGTCTCCAGTCTCCAGTCTCCAGTCTCCAGTCTCCAGTCTCCAGTCTCCAGTCTCCAGTCTCCAGTCTCCAGTCTCCAGTCTCCAGTCTCCAGTCTCCAGTCTCCAGTCTCCAGTCTCCAGTCTCCAGTCTCCAGTCTCCAGTCTCCAGTCTCCAGTCTCCAGTCTCCAGTCTCCAGTCTCCAGTCTCCAGTCTCCAGTCTCCAGTCTCCAGTCTCCAGTCTCCAGTCTCCAGTCTCCAGTCTCCAGTCTCCAGTCTCCAGTCTCCAGTCTCCAGTCTCCAGTCTCCAGTCTCCAGTCTCCAGTCTCCAGTCTCCAGTCTCCAGTCTCCAGTCTCCAGTCTCCAGTCTCCAGTCTCCAGTCTCCAGTCTCCAGTCTCCAGTCTCCAGTCTCCAGTCTCCAGTCTCCAGTCTCCAGTCTCCAGTCTCCAGTCTCCAGTCTCCAGTCTCCAGTCTCCAGTCTCCAGTCTCCAGTCTCCAGTCTCCAGTCTCCAGTCTCCAGTCTCCAGTCTCCAGTCTCCAGTCTCCAGTCTCCAGTCTCCAGTCTCCAGTCTCCAGTCTCCAGTCTCCAGTCTCCAGTCTCCAGTCTCCAGTCTCCAGTCTCCAGTCTCCAGTCTCCAGTCTCCAGTCTCCAGTCTCCAGTCTCCAGTCTCCAGTCTCCAGTCTCCAGTCTCCAGTCTCCAGTCTCCAGTCTCCAGTCTCCAGTCTCCAGTCTCCAGTCTCCAGTCTCCAGTCTCCAGTCTCCAGTCTCCAGTCTCCAGTCTCCAGTCTCCAGTCTCCAGTCTCCAGTCTCCAGTCTCCAGTCTCCAGTCTCCAGTCTCCAGTCTCCAGTCTCCAGTCTCCAGTCTCCAGTCTCCAGTCTCCAGTCTCCAGTCTCCAGTCTCCAGTCTCCAGTCTCCAGTCTCCAGTCTCCAGTCTCCAGTCTCCAGTCTCCAGTCTCCAGTCTCCAGTCTCCAGTCTCCAGTCTCCAGTCTCCAGTCTCCAGTCTCCAGTCTCCAGTCTCCAGTCTCCAGTCTCCAGTCTCCAGTCTCCAGTCTCCAGTCTCCAGTCTCCAGTCTCCAGTCTCCAGTCTCCAGTCTCCAGTCTCCAGTCTCCAGTCTCCAGTCTCCAGTCTCCAGTCTCCAGTCTCCAGTCTCCAGTCTCCAGTCTCCAGTCTCCAGTCTCCAGTCTCCAGTCTCCAGTCTCCAGTCTCCAGTCTCCAGTCTCCAGTCTCCAGTCTCCAGTCTCCAGTCTCCAGTCTCCAGTCTCCAGTCTCCAGTCTCCAGTCTCCAGTCTCCAGTCTCCAGTCTCCAGTCTCCAGTCTCCAGTCTCCAGTCTCCAGTCTCCAGTCTCCAGTCTCCAGTCTCCAGTCTCCAGTCTCCAGTCTCCAGTCTCCAGTCTCCAGTCTCCAGTCTCCAGTCTCCAGTCTCCAGTCTCCAGTCTCCAGTCTCCAGTCTCCAGTCTCCAGTCTCCAGTCTCCAGTCTCCAGTCTCCAGTCTCCAGTCTCCAGTCTCCAGTCTCCAGTCTCCAGTCTCCAGTCTCCAGTCTCCAGTCTCCAGTCTCCAGTCTCCAGTCTCCAGTCTCCAGTCTCCAGTCTCCAGTCTCCAGTCTCCAGTCTCCAGTCTCCAGTCTCCAGTCTCCAGTCTCCAGTCTCCAGTCTCCAGTCTCCAGTCTCCAGTCTCCAGTCTCCAGTCTCCAGTCTCCAGTCTCCAGTCTCCAGTCTCCAGTCTCCAGTCTCCAGTCTCCAGTCTCCAGTCTCCAGTCTCCAGTCTCCAGTCTCCAGTCTCCAGTCTCCAGTCTCCAGTCTCCAGTCTCCAGTCTCCAGTCTCCAGTCTCCAGTCTCCAGTCTCCAGTCTCCAGTCTCCAGTCTCCAGTCTCCAGTCTCCAGTCTCCAGTCTCCAGTCTCCAGTCTCCAGTCTCCAGTCTCCAGTCTCCAGTCTCCAGTCTCCAGTCTCCAGTCTCCAGTCTCCAGTCTCCAGTCTCCAGTCTCCAGTCTCCAGTCTCCAGTCTCCAGTCTCCAGTCTCCAGTCTCCAGTCTCCAGTCTCCAGTCTCCAGTCTCCAGTCTCCAGTCTCCAGTCTCCAGTCTCCAGTCTCCAGTCTCCAGTCTCCAGTCTCCAGTCTCCAGTCTCCAGTCTCCAGTCTCCAGTCTCCAGTCTCCAGTCTCCAGTCTCCAGTCTCCAGTCTCCAGTCTCCAGTCTCCAGTCTCCAGTCTCCAGTCTCCAGTCTCCAGTCTCCAGTCTCCAGTCTCCAGTCTCCAGTCTCCAGTCTCCAGTCTCCAGTCTCCAGTCTCCAGTCTCCAGTCTCCAGTCTCCAGTCTCCAGTCTCCAGTCTCCAGTCTCCAGTCTCCAGTCTCCAGTCTCCAGTCTCCAGTCTCCAGTCTCCAGTCTCCAGTCTCCAGTCTCCAGTCTCCAGTCTCCAGTCTCCAGTCTCCAGTCTCCAGTCTCCAGTCTCCAGTCTCCAGTCTCCAGTCTCCAGTCTCCAGTCTCCAGTCTCCAGTCTCCAGTCTCCAGTCTCCAGTCTCCAGTCTCCAGTCTCCAGTCTCCAGTCTCCAGTCTCCAGTCTCCAGTCTCCAGTCTCCAGTCTCCAGTCTCCAGTCTCCAGTCTCCAGTCTCCAGTCTCCAGTCTCCAGTCTCCAGTCTCCAGTCTCCAGTCTCCAGTCTCCAGTCTCCAGTCTCCAGTCTCCAGTCTCCAGTCTCCAGTCTCCAGTCTCCAGTCTCCAGTCTCCAGTCTCCAGTCTCCAGTCTCCAGTCTCCAGTCTCCAGTCTCCAGTCTCCAGTCTCCAGTCTCCAGTCTCCAGTCTCCAGTCTCCAGTCTCCAGTCTCCAGTCTCCAGTCTCCAGTCTCCAGTCTCCAGTCTCCAGTCTCCAGTCTCCAGTCTCCAGTCTCCAGTCTCCAGTCTCCAGTCTCCAGTCTCCAGTCTCCAGTCTCCAGTCTCCAGTCTCCAGTCTCCAGTCTCCAGTCTCCAGTCTCCAGTCTCCAGTCTCCAGTCTCCAGTCTCCAGTCTCCAGTCTCCAGTCTCCAGTCTCCAGTCTCCAGTCTCCAGTCTCCAGTCTCCAGTCTCCAGTCTCCAGTCTCCAGTCTCCAGTCTCCAGTCTCCAGTCTCCAGTCTCCAGTCTCCAGTCTCCAGTCTCCAGTCTCCAGTCTCCAGTCTCCAGTCTCCAGTCTCCAGTCTCCAGTCTCCAGTCTCCAGTCTCCAGTCTCCAGTCTCCAGTCTCCAGTCTCCAGTCTCCAGTCTCCAGTCTCCAGTCTCCAGTCTCCAGTCTCCAGTCTCCAGTCTCCAGTCTCCAGTCTCCAGTCTCCAGTCTCCAGTCTCCAGTCTCCAGTCTCCAGTCTCCAGTCTCCAGTCTCCAGTCTCCAGTCTCCAGTCTCCAGTCTCCAGTCTCCAGTCTCCAGTCTCCAGTCTCCAGTCTCCAGTCTCCAGTCTCCAGTCTCCAGTCTCCAGTCTCCAGTCTCCAGTCTCCAGTCTCCAGTCTCCAGTCTCCAGTCTCCAGTCTCCAGTCTCCAGTCTCCAGTCTCCAGTCTCCAGTCTCCAGTCTCCAGTCTCCAGTCTCCAGTCTCCAGTCTCCAGTCTCCAGTCTCCAGTCTCCAGTCTCCAGTCTCCAGTCTCCAGTCTCCAGTCTCCAGTCTCCAGTCTCCAGTCTCCAGTCTCCAGTCTCCAGTCTCCAGTCTCCAGTCTCCAGTCTCCAGTCTCCAGTCTCCAGTCTCCAGTCTCCAGTCTCCAGTCTCCAGTCTCCAGTCTCCAGTCTCCAGTCTCCAGTCTCCAGTCTCCAGTCTCCAGTCTCCAGTCTCCAGTCTCCAGTCTCCAGTCTCCAGTCTCCAGTCTCCAGTCTCCAGTCTCCAGTCTCCAGTCTCCAGTCTCCAGTCTCCAGTCTCCAGTCTCCAGTCTCCAGTCTCCAGTCTCCAGTCTCCAGTCTCCAGTCTCCAGTCTCCAGTCTCCAGTCTCCAGTCTCCAGTCTCCAGTCTCCAGTCTCCAGTCTCCAGTCTCCAGTCTCCAGTCTCCAGTCTCCAGTCTCCAGTCTCCAGTCTCCAGTCTCCAGTCTCCAGTCTCCAGTCTCCAGTCTCCAGTCTCCAGTCTCCAGTCTCCAGTCTCCAGTCTCCAGTCTCCAGTCTCCAGTCTCCAGTCTCCAGTCTCCAGTCTCCAGTCTCCAGTCTCCAGTCTCCAGTCTCCAGTCTCCAGTCTCCAGTCTCCAGTCTCCAGTCTCCAGTCTCCAGTCTCCAGTCTCCAGTCTCCAGTCTCCAGTCTCCAGTCTCCAGTCTCCAGTCTCCAGTCTCCAGTCTCCAGTCTCCAGTCTCCAGTCTCCAGTCTCCAGTCTCCAGTCTCCAGTCTCCAGTCTCCAGTCTCCAGTCTCCAGTCTCCAGTCTCCAGTCTCCAGTCTCCAGTCTCCAGTCTCCAGTCTCCAGTCTCCAGTCTCCAGTCTCCAGTCTCCAGTCTCCAGTCTCCAGTCTCCAGTCTCCAGTCTCCAGTCTCCAGTCTCCAGTCTCCAGTCTCCAGTCTCCAGTCTCCAGTCTCCAGTCTCCAGTCTCCAGTCTCCAGTCTCCAGTCTCCAGTCTCCAGTCTCCAGTCTCCAGTCTCCAGTCTCCAGTCTCCAGTCTCCAGTCTCCAGTCTCCAGTCTCCAGTCTCCAGTCTCCAGTCTCCAGTCTCCAGTCTCCAGTCTCCAGTCTCCAGTCTCCAGTCTCCAGTCTCCAGTCTCCAGTCTCCAGTCTCCAGTCTCCAGTCTCCAGTCTCCAGTCTCCAGTCTCCAGTCTCCAGTCTCCAGTCTCCAGTCTCCAGTCTCCAGTCTCCAGTCTCCAGTCTCCAGTCTCCAGTCTCCAGTCTCCAGTCTCCAGTCTCCAGTCTCCAGTCTCCAGTCTCCAGTCTCCAGTCTCCAGTCTCCAGTCTCCAGTCTCCAGTCTCCAGTCTCCAGTCTCCAGTCTCCAGTCTCCAGTCTCCAGTCTCCAGTCTCCAGTCTCCAGTCTCCAGTCTCCAGTCTCCAGTCTCCAGTCTCCAGTCTCCAGTCTCCAGTCTCCAGTCTCCAGTCTCCAGTCTCCAGTCTCCAGTCTCCAGTCTCCAGTCTCCAGTCTCCAGTCTCCAGTCTCCAGTCTCCAGTCTCCAGTCTCCAGTCTCCAGTCTCCAGTCTCCAGTCTCCAGTCTCCAGTCTCCAGTCTCCAGTCTCCAGTCTCCAGTCTCCAGTCTCCAGTCTCCAGTCTCCAGTCTCCAGTCTCCAGTCTCCAGTCTCCAGTCTCCAGTCTCCAGTCTCCAGTCTCCAGTCTCCAGTCTCCAGTCTCCAGTCTCCAGTCTCCAGTCTCCAGTCTCCAGTCTCCAGTCTCCAGTCTCCAGTCTCCAGTCTCCAGTCTCCAGTCTCCAGTCTCCAGTCTCCAGTCTCCAGTCTCCAGTCTCCAGTCTCCAGTCTCCAGTCTCCAGTCTCCAGTCTCCAGTCTCCAGTCTCCAGTCTCCAGTCTCCAGTCTCCAGTCTCCAGTCTCCAGTCTCCAGTCTCCAGTCTCCAGTCTCCAGTCTCCAGTCTCCAGTCTCCAGTCTCCAGTCTCCAGTCTCCAGTCTCCAGTCTCCAGTCTCCAGTCTCCAGTCTCCAGTCTCCAGTCTCCAGTCTCCAGTCTCCAGTCTCCAGTCTCCAGTCTCCAGTCTCCAGTCTCCAGTCTCCAGTCTCCAGTCTCCAGTCTCCAGTCTCCAGTCTCCAGTCTCCAGTCTCCAGTCTCCAGTCTCCAGTCTCCAGTCTCCAGTCTCCAGTCTCCAGTCTCCAGTCTCCAGTCTCCAGTCTCCAGTCTCCAGTCTCCAGTCTCCAGTCTCCAGTCTCCAGTCTCCAGTCTCCAGTCTCCAGTCTCCAGTCTCCAGTCTCCAGTCTCCAGTCTCCAGTCTCCAGTCTCCAGTCTCCAGTCTCCAGTCTCCAGTCTCCAGTCTCCAGTCTCCAGTCTCCAGTCTCCAGTCTCCAGTCTCCAGTCTCCAGTCTCCAGTCTCCAGTCTCCAGTCTCCAGTCTCCAGTCTCCAGTCTCCAGTCTCCAGTCTCCAGTCTCCAGTCTCCAGTCTCCAGTCTCCAGTCTCCAGTCTCCAGTCTCCAGTCTCCAGTCTCCAGTCTCCAGTCTCCAGTCTCCAGTCTCCAGTCTCCAGTCTCCAGTCTCCAGTCTCCAGTCTCCAGTCTCCAGTCTCCAGTCTCCAGTCTCCAGTCTCCAGTCTCCAGTCTCCAGTCTCCAGTCTCCAGTCTCCAGTCTCCAGTCTCCAGTCTCCAGTCTCCAGTCTCCAGTCTCCAGTCTCCAGTCTCCAGTCTCCAGTCTCCAGTCTCCAGTCTCCAGTCTCCAGTCTCCAGTCTCCAGTCTCCAGTCTCCAGTCTCCAGTCTCCAGTCTCCAGTCTCCAGTCTCCAGTCTCCAGTCTCCAGTCTCCAGTCTCCAGTCTCCAGTCTCCAGTCTCCAGTCTCCAGTCTCCAGTCTCCAGTCTCCAGTCTCCAGTCTCCAGTCTCCAGTCTCCAGTCTCCAGTCTCCAGTCTCCAGTCTCCAGTCTCCAGTCTCCAGTCTCCAGTCTCCAGTCTCCAGTCTCCAGTCTCCAGTCTCCAGTCTCCAGTCTCCAGTCTCCAGTCTCCAGTCTCCAGTCTCCAGTCTCCAGTCTCCAGTCTCCAGTCTCCAGTCTCCAGTCTCCAGTCTCCAGTCTCCAGTCTCCAGTCTCCAGTCTCCAGTCTCCAGTCTCCAGTCTCCAGTCTCCAGTCTCCAGTCTCCAGTCTCCAGTCTCCAGTCTCCAGTCTCCAGTCTCCAGTCTCCAGTCTCCAGTCTCCAGTCTCCAGTCTCCAGTCTCCAGTCTCCAGTCTCCAGTCTCCAGTCTCCAGTCTCCAGTCTCCAGTCTCCAGTCTCCAGTCTCCAGTCTCCAGTCTCCAGTCTCCAGTCTCCAGTCTCCAGTCTCCAGTCTCCAGTCTCCAGTCTCCAGTCTCCAGTCTCCAGTCTCCAGTCTCCAGTCTCCAGTCTCCAGTCTCCAGTCTCCAGTCTCCAGTCTCCAGTCTCCAGTCTCCAGTCTCCAGTCTCCAGTCTCCAGTCTCCAGTCTCCAGTCTCCAGTCTCCAGTCTCCAGTCTCCAGTCTCCAGTCTCCAGTCTCCAGTCTCCAGTCTCCAGTCTCCAGTCTCCAGTCTCCAGTCTCCAGTCTCCAGTCTCCAGTCTCCAGTCTCCAGTCTCCAGTCCAGTCTCCAGTCTCCAGTCTCCAGTCTCCAGTCTCCAGTCTCCAGTCTCCAGTCTCCAGTCTCCAGTCTCCAGTCTCCAGTCTCCAGTCTCCAGTCTCCAGTCTCCAGTCTCCAGTCTCCAGTCTCCAGTCTCCAGTCTCCAGTCTCCAGTCTCCAGTCTCCAGTCTCCAGTCTCCAGTCTCCAGTCTCCAGTCTCCAGTCTCCAGTCTCCAGTCTCCAGTCTCCAGTCTCCAGTCTCCAGTCTCCAGTCTCCAGTCTCCAGTCTCCAGTCTCCAGTCTCCAGTCTCCAGTCTCCAGTCTCCAGTCTCCAGTCTCCAGTCTCCAGTCTCCAGTCTCCAGTCTCCAGTCTCCAGTCTCCAGTCTCCAGTCTCCAGTCTCCAGTCTCCAGTCTCCAGTCTCCAGTCTCCAGTCTCCAGTCTCCAGTCTCCAGTCTCCAGTCTCCAGTCTCCAGTCTCCAGTCTCCAGTCTCCAGTCTCCAGTCTCCAGTCTCCAGTCTCCAGTCTCCAGTCTCCAGTCTCCAGTCTCCAGTCTCCAGTCTCCAGTCTCCAGTCTCCAGTCTCCAGTCTCCAGTCTCCAGTCTCCAGTCTCCAGTCTCCAGTCTCCAGTCTCCAGTCTCCAGTCTCCAGTCTCCAGTCTCCAGTCTCCAGTCTCCAGTCTCCAGTCTCCAGTCTCCAGTCTCCAGTCTCCAGTCTCCAGTCTCCAGTCTCCAGTCTCCAGTCTCCAGTCTCCAGTCTCCAGTCTCCAGTCTCCAGTCTCCAGTCTCCAGTCTCCAGTCTCCAGTCTCCAGTCTCCAGTCTCCAGTCTCCAGTCTCCAGTCTCCAGTCTCCAGTCTCCAGTCTCCAGTCTCCAGTCTCCAGTCTCCAGTCTCCAGTCTCCAGTCTCCAGTCTCCAGTCTCCAGTCTCCAGTCTCCAGTCTCCAGTCTCCAGTCTCCAGTCTCCAGTCTCCAGTCTCCAGTCTCCAGTCTCCAGTCTCCAGTCTCCAGTCTCCAGTCTCCAGTCTCCAGTCTCCAGTCTCCAGTCTCCAGTCTCCAGTCTCCAGTCTCCAGTCTCCAGTCTCCAGTCTCCAGTCTCCAGTCTCCAGTCTCCAGTCTCCAGTCTCCAGTCTCCAGTCTCCAGTCTCCAGTCTCCAGTCTCCAGTCTCCAGTCTCCAGTCTCCAGTCTCCAGTCTCCAGTCTCCAGTCTCCAGTCTCCAGTCTCCAGTCTCCAGTCTCCAGTCTCCAGTCTCCAGTCTCCAGTCTCCAGTCTCCAGTCTCCAGTCTCCAGTCTCCAGTCTCCAGTCTCCAGTCTCCAGTCTCCAGTCTCCAGTCTCCAGTCTCCAGTCTCCAGTCTCCAGTCTCCAGTCTCCAGTCTCCAGTCTCCAGTCTCCAGTCTCCAGTCTCCAGTCTCCAGTCTCCAGTCTCCAGTCTCCAGTCTCCAGTCTCCAGTCTCCAGTCTCCAGTCTCCAGTCTCCAGTCTCCAGTCTCCAGTCTCCAGTCTCCAGTCTCCAGTCTCCAGTCTCCAGTCCAGTCTCCAGTCTCCAGTCTCCAGTCTCCAGTCTCCAGTCTCCAGTCTCCAGTCTCCAGTCTCCAGTCTCCAGTCTCCAGTCTCCAGTCTCCAGTCTCCAGTCTCCAGTCTCCAGTCTCCAGTCTCCAGTCTCCAGTCTCCAGTCTCCAGTCTCCAGTCTCCAGTCTCCAGTCTCCAGTCTCCAGTCTCCAGTCTCCAGTCTCCAGTCTCCAGTCTCCAGTCTCCAGTCTCCAGTCTCCAGTCTCCAGTCTCCAGTCTCCAGTCTCCAGTCTCCAGTCTCCAGTCTCCAGTCTCCAGTCTCCAGTCTCCAGTCTCCAGTCTCCAGTCTCCAGTCTCCAGTCTCCAGTCTCCAGTCTCCAGTCTCCAGTCTCCAGTCTCCAGTCTCCAGTCTCCAGTCTCCAGTCTCCAGTCTCCAGTCTCCAGTCTCCAGTCTCCAGTCTCCAGTCTCCAGTCTCCAGTCTCCAGTCTCCAGTCTCCAGTCTCCAGTCTCCAGTCTCCAGTCTCCAGTCTCCAGTCTCCAGTCTCCAGTCTCCAGTCTCCAGTCTCCAGTCTCCAGTCTCCAGTCTCCAGTCTCCAGTCTCCAGTCTCCAGTCTCCAGTCTCCAGTCTCCAGTCTCCAGTCTCCAGTCTCCAGTCTCCAGTCTCCAGTCTCCAGTCTCCAGTCTCCAGTCTCCAGTCTCCAGTCTCCAGTCTCCAGTCTCCAGTCTCCAGTCTCCAGTCTCCAGTCTCCAGTCTCCAGTCTCCAGTCTCCAGTCTCCAGTCTCCAGTCTCCAGTCTCCAGTCTCCAGTCTCCAGTCTCCAGTCTCCAGTCTCCAGTCTCCAGTCTCCAGTCTCCAGTCTCCAGTCTCCAGTCTCCAGTCTCCAGTCTCCAGTCTCCAGTCTCCAGTCTCCAGTCTCCAGTCTCCAGTCTCCAGTCTCCAGTCTCCAGTCTCCAGTCTCCAGTCTCCAGTCTCCAGTCTCCAGTCTCCAGTCTCCAGTCTCCAGTCTCCAGTCTCCAGTCTCCAGTCTCCAGTCTCCAGTCTCCAGTCTCCAGTCTCCAGTCTCCAGTCTCCAGTCTCCAGTCTCCAGTCTCCAGTCTCCAGTCTCCAGTCTCCAGTCTCCAGTCTCCAGTCTCCAGTCTCCAGTCTCCAGTCTCCAGTCTCCAGTCTCCAGTCTCCAGTCTCCAGTCTCCAGTCTCCAGTCTCCAGTCTCCAGTCTCCAGTCTCCAGTCTCCAGTCTCCAGTCTCCAGTCTCCAGTCTCCAGTCTCCAGTCTCCAGTCTCCAGTCTCCAGTCTCCAGTCTCCAGTCTCCAGTCTCCAGTCTCCAGTCTCCAGTCTCCAGTCTCCAGTCTCCAGTCTCCAGTCTCCAGTCTCCAGTCTCCAGTCTCCAGTCTCCAGTCTCCAGTCTCCAGTCTCCAGTCTCCAGTCTCCAGTCTCCAGTCTCCAGTCTCCAGTCTCCAGTCTCCAGTCTCCAGTCTCCAGTCTCCAGTCTCCAGTCTCCAGTCTCCAGTCTCCAGTCTCCAGTCTCCAGTCTCCAGTCTCCAGTCTCCAGTCTCCAGTCTCCAGTCTCCAGTCTCCAGTCTCCAGTCTCCAGTCTCCAGTCTCCAGTCTCCAGTCTCCAGTCTCCAGTCTCCAGTCTCCAGTCTCCAGTCTCCAGTCTCCAGTCTCCAGTCTCCAGTCTCCAGTCTCCAGTCTCCAGTCTCCAGTCTCCAGTCTCCAGTCTCCAGTCTCCAGTCTCCAGTCTCCAGTCTCCAGTCTCCAGTCTCCAGTCTCCAGTCTCCAGTCTCCAGTCTCCAGTCTCCAGTCTCCAGTCTCCAGTCTCCAGTCTCCAGTCTCCAGTCTCCAGTCTCCAGTCTCCAGTCTCCAGTCTCCAGTCTCCAGTCTCCAGTCTCCAGTCTCCAGTCTCCAGTCTCCAGTCTCCAGTCTCCAGTCTCCAGTCTCCAGTCTCCAGTCTCCAGTCTCCAGTCTCCAGTCTCCAGTCTCCAGTCTCCAGTCTCCAGTCTCCAGTCTCCAGTCTCCAGTCTCCAGTCTCCAGTCTCCAGTCTCCAGTCTCCAGTCTCCAGTCTCCAGTCTCCAGTCTCCAGTCTCCAGTCTCCAGTCTCCAGTCTCCAGTCTCCAGTCTCCAGTCTCCAGTCTCCAGTCTCCAGTCTCCAGTCTCCAGTCTCCAGTCTCCAGTCTCCAGTCTCCAGTCTCCAGTCTCCAGTCTCCAGTCTCCAGTCTCCAGTCTCCAGTCTCCAGTCTCCAGTCTCCAGTCTCCAGTCTCCAGTCTCCAGTCTCCAGTCTCCAGTCTCCAGTCTCCAGTCTCCAGTCTCCAGTCTCCAGTCTCCAGTCTCCAGTCTCCAGTCTCCAGTCTCCAGTCTCCAGTCTCCAGTCTCCAGTCTCCAGTCTCCAGTCTCCAGTCTCCAGTCTCCAGTCTCCAGTCTCCAGTCTCCAGTCTCCAGTCTCCAGTCTCCAGTCTCCAGTCTCCAGTCTCCAGTCTCCAGTCTCCAGTCTCCAGTCTCCAGTCTCCAGTCTCCAGTCTCCAGTCTCCAGTCTCCAGTCTCCAGTCTCCAGTCTCCAGTCTCCAGTCTCCAGTCTCCAGTCTCCAGTCTCCAGTCTCCAGTCTCCAGTCTCCAGTCTCCAGTCTCCAGTCTCCAGTCTCCAGTCTCCAGTCTCCAGTCTCCAGTCTCCAGTCTCCAGTCTCCAGTCTCCAGTCTCCAGTCTCCAGTCTCCAGTCTCCAGTCTCCAGTCTCCAGTCTCCAGTCTCCAGTCTCCAGTCTCCAGTCTCCAGTCTCCAGTCTCCAGTCTCCAGTCTCCAGTCTCCAGTCTCCAGTCTCCAGTCTCCAGTCTCCAGTCTCCAGTCTCCAGTCTCCAGTCTCCAGTCTCCAGTCTCCAGTCTCCAGTCTCCAGTCTCCAGTCTCCAGTCTCCAGTCTCCAGTCTCCAGTCTCCAGTCTCCAGTCTCCAGTCTCCAGTCTCCAGTCTCCAGTCTCCAGTCTCCAGTCTCCAGTCTCCAGTCTCCAGTCTCCAGTCTCCAGTCTCCAGTCTCCAGTCTCCAGTCTCCAGTCTCCAGTCTCCAGTCTCCAGTCTCCAGTCTCCAGTCTCCAGTCTCCAGTCTCCAGTCTCCAGTCTCCAGTCTCCAGTCTCCAGTCTCCAGTCTCCAGTCTCCAGTCTCCAGTCTCCAGTCTCCAGTCTCCAGTCTCCAGTCTCCAGTCTCCAGTCTCCAGTCTCCAGTCTCCAGTCTCCAGTCTCCAGTCTCCAGTCTCCAGTCTCCAGTCTCCAGTCTCCAGTCTCCAGTCTCCAGTCTCCAGTCTCCAGTCTCCAGTCTCCAGTCTCCAGTCTCCAGTCTCCAGTCTCCAGTCTCCAGTCTCCAGTCTCCAGTCTCCAGTCTCCAGTCTCCAGTCTCCAGTCTCCAGTCTCCAGTCTCCAGTCTCCAGTCTCCAGTCTCCAGTCTCCAGTCTCCAGTCTCCAGTCTCCAGTCTCCAGTCTCCAGTCTCCAGTCTCCAGTCTCCAGTCTCCAGTCTCCAGTCTCCAGTCTCCAGTCTCCAGTCTCCAGTCTCCAGTCTCCAGTCTCCAGTCTCCAGTCTCCAGTCTCCAGTCTCCAGTCTCCAGTCTCCAGTCTCCAGTCTCCAGTCTCCAGTCTCCAGTCTCCAGTCTCCAGTCTCCAGTCTCCAGTCTCCAGTCTCCAGTCTCCAGTCTCCAGTCTCCAGTCTCCAGTCTCCAGTCTCCAGTCTCCAGTCTCCAGTCTCCAGTCTCCAGTCTCCAGTCTCCAGTCTCCAGTCTCCAGTCTCCAGTCTCCAGTCTCCAGTCTCCAGTCTCCAGTCTCCAGTCTCCAGTCTCCAGTCTCCAGTCTCCAGTCTCCAGTCTCCAGTCTCCAGTCTCCAGTCTCCAGTCTCCAGTCTCCAGTCTCCAGTCTCCAGTCTCCAGTCTCCAGTCTCCAGTCTCCAGTCTCCAGTCTCCAGTCTCCAGTCTCCAGTCTCCAGTCTCCAGTCTCCAGTCTCCAGTCTCCAGTCTCCAGTCTCCAGTCTCCAGTCTCCAGTCTCCAGTCTCCAGTCTCCAGTCTCCAGTCTCCAGTCTCCAGTCTCCAGTCTCCAGTCTCCAGTCTCCAGTCTCCAGTCTCCAGTCTCCAGTCTCCAGTCTCCAGTCTCCAGTCTCCAGTCTCCAGTCTCCAGTCTCCAGTCTCCAGTCTCCAGTCTCCAGTCTCCAGTCTCCAGTCTCCAGTCTCCAGTCTCCAGTCTCCAGTCTCCAGTCTCCAGTCTCCAGTCTCCAGTCTCCAGTCTCCAGTCTCCAGTCTCCAGTCTCCAGTCTCCAGTCTCCAGTCTCCAGTCTCCAGTCTCCAGTCTCCAGTCTCCAGTCTCCAGTCTCCAGTCTCCAGTCTCCAGTCTCCAGTCTCCAGTCTCCAGTCTCCAGTCTCCAGTCTCCAGTCTCCAGTCTCCAGTCTCCAGTCTCCAGTCTCCAGTCTCCAGTCTCCAGTCTCCAGTCTCCAGTCTCCAGTCTCCAGTCTCCAGTCTCCAGTCTCCAGTCTCCAGTCTCCAGTCTCCAGTCTCCAGTCTCCAGTCTCCAGTCTCCAGTCTCCAGTCTCCAGTCTCCAGTCTCCAGTCTCCAGTCTCCAGTCTCCAGTCTCCAGTCTCCAGTCTCCAGTCTCCAGTCTCCAGTCTCCAGTCTCCAGTCTCCAGTCTCCAGTCTCCAGTCTCCAGTCTCCAGTCTCTCCAGTCTCCAGTCTCCAGTCTCCAGTCTCCAGTCTCCAGTCTCCAGTCTCCAGTCTCCAGTCTCCAGTCTCCAGTCTCCAGTCTCCAGTCTCCAGTCTCCAGTCTCCAGTCTCCAGTCTCCAGTCTCCAGTCTCCAGTCTCCAGTCTCCAGTCTCCAGTCTCCAGTCTCCAGTCTCCAGTCTCCAGTCTCCAGTCTCCAGTCTCCAGTCTCCAGTCTCCAGTCTCCAGTCTCCAGTCTCCAGTCTCCAGTCTCCAGTCTCCAGTCTCCAGTCTCCAGTCTCCAGTCTCCAGTCTCCAGTCTCCAGTCTCCAGTCTCCAGTCTCCAGTCTCCAGTCTCCAGTCTCCAGTCTCCAGTCTCCAGTCTCCAGTCTCCAGTCTCCAGTCTCCAGTCTCCAGTCTCCAGTCTCCAGTCTCCAGTCTCCAGTCTCCAGTCTCCAGTCTCCAGTCTCCAGTCTCCAGTCTCCAGTCTCCAGTCTCCAGTCTCCAGTCTCCAGTCTCCAGTCTCCAGTCTCCAGTCTCCAGTCTCCAGTCTCCAGTCTCCAGTCTCCAGTCTCCAGTCTCCAGTCTCCAGTCTCCAGTCTCCAGTCTCCAGTCTCCAGTCTCCAGTCTCCAGTCTCCAGTCTCCAGTCTCCAGTCTCCAGTCTCCAGTCTCCAGTCTCCAGTCTCCAGTCTCCAGTCTCCAGTCTCCAGTCTCCAGTCTCCAGTCTCCAGTCTCCAGTCTCCAGTCTCCAGTCTCCAGTCTCCAGTCTCCAGTCTCCAGTCTCCAGTCTCCAGTCTCCAGTCTCCAGTCTCCAGTCTCCAGTCTCCAGTCTCCAGTCTCCAGTCTCCAGTCTCCAGTCTCCAGTCTCCAGTCTCCAGTCTCCAGTCTCCAGTCTCCAGTCTCCAGTCTCCAGTCTCCAGTCTCCAGTCTCCAGTCTCCAGTCTCCAGTCTCCAGTCTCCAGTCTCCAGTCTCCAGTCTCCAGTCTCCAGTCTCCAGTCTCCAGTCTCCAGTCTCCAGTCTCCAGTCTCCAGTCTCCAGTCTCCAGTCTCCAGTCTCCAGTCTCCAGTCTCCAGTCTCCAGTCTCCAGTCTCCAGTCTCCAGTCTCCAGTCTCCAGTCTCCAGTCTCCAGTCTCCAGTCTCCAGTCTCCAGTCTCCAGTCTCCAGTCTCCAGTCTCCAGTCTCCAGTCTCCAGTCTCCAGTCTCCAGTCTCCAGTCTCCAGTCTCCAGTCTCCAGTCTCCAGTCTCCAGTCTCCAGTCTCCAGTCTCCAGTCTCCAGTCTCCAGTCTCCAGTCTCCAGTCTCCAGTCTCCAGTCTCCAGTCTCCAGTCTCCAGTCTCCAGTCTCCAGTCTCCAGTCTCCAGTCTCCAGTCTCCAGTCTCCAGTCTCCAGTCTCCAGTCTCCAGTCTCCAGTCTCCAGTCTCCAGTCTCCAGTCTCCAGTCTCCAGTCTCCAGTCTCCAGTCTCCAGTCTCCAGTCTCCAGTCTCCAGTCTCCAGTCTCCAGTCTCCAGTCTCCAGTCTCCAGTCTCCAGTCTCCAGTCTCCAGTCTCCAGTCTCCAGTCTCCAGTCTCCAGTCTCCAGTCTCCAGTCTCCAGTCTCCAGTCTCCAGTCTCCAGTCTCCAGTCTCCAGTCTCCAGTCTCCAGTCTCCAGTCTCCAGTCTCCAGTCTCCAGTCTCCAGTCTCGGTGCATACCTTCGTCCATAACAAGCAAAGGGTACACAGGCCAAAATAGCCAAAATAGCGACCGAACCTTTCACTCTTTGGTTAGCTGTCGAGCATACTACAGCCTAGACCACCCCCACTTTTTTCTCTTTGTCACCGAGTCCCTGAAATAATATAATCCAGTAGACTAAAAGATATAGAACAGGTGGCCGAAGAGATGTTTTACAGATAGGGCATGCAAGATGATTGTGTTGTATTAATATTGTTGCTGTTTTCTCCAAACGTGCGATTACATAAGCGTCCCATGCTTTTCCAGAATGCTTTGGAAGCCTGATAGCATAGACGTAGCGATTGTAATGGCGTGCCACGCACAAAATAGTTTTGCAGCAGTGCTTGTACTGACGCAAAGCTCTTCGCGGCCGCGCAATTATTAATCGGTACTCGCTGGCATTTTTGGAGAAGAATATGCGACCACTGTTGAGTAACTGGCAGTTGAACGTTACATTTCTTAAATTCTTAGGTTCCTTTCCTGGCAAGGGGGGAGGGGGTGTCAGATATAGGCCCATTGGCACCGAGTAGCCATTACACTGTGGAATTCGCAATACTGCAGCAAAGAAAGGCAATTGCACCTGTCTTTAATGTGTAATAAAGCAATCCATCCTGTCAACGTTCCGAAAAGCGTCGTGTACGCATCTCAGCATCCCAACATGTCATTCCATGTGATGTCTATAGACCTTCCTTTCAGCAGAGTCTATCATTCGCACGGAGGGCGACAGGGCTTTTTTCATGAACATCTTGTGCCGTTTTTCCTCTCTTGTTGCGTCTGCGTGCGCAAATCTATTACAAAAACGCAGGCCACAATTTAATTAGCAACAGATAAAGCATCAACGCATGTCACTTACGTCCTCTCAAAAACAGCAGCAATTAACTGAACAACGGGGGCCAAAATTCTTCTCTCTCGGTTCGTCTCATTGGGAGATAGCTAGAAGCACTTAACCGATCAGATCCATACAGGGATGCTTATTCCAGCAACCGTCCTTTCCAGCAACCGACAACAACCGTCCTTTCCGGGAGGCAATGGTCGTCCTTAATACAGGAACGACCAAAAATCGCCTAGGGTGTATCCGTGACATCAGTAGAGTTAAATCCTAGACCCTCGTTAAGTGTTCAAGCACAAAAGCCTTCGGCAATCAGGGGCTTGCTGCGTTGCTCATAAAGAAGACGGCAACAGTAATTGAAGCCAAGGAAAACCATGAAGATGGAACAATCCCCGATGTTTTCCATAGATTCGATAAGTTCTAGCACTACTAGCCAGTCTGATGGTAACAATTTAACGTCGTCAAATTATTTGTTCACCAGGACTGCTACTAAAGCCACTCTATTTGTTCTGCAGGTGATCTAGGCACAATGTGATTTGTGTAAACGTTGGACAATGATGAAAGAAGCTATGAAGGAAAGGATATTAATTTTATTGATTGATTGACTGAGTGATTGATTGATTGACTGAGTTATTGATTGATTGATTGATTGATTGATTGAATGAGCTCCTGATGTTTGCATTTACGGCACCGCTGTACATTGTATAACTAGACTGCAAATTTTTTATTCATTAAAGTAATGGTTATTTTATAGCCGCGTAAACAATCTACTTCGAACAAGAAACAAAGATACTTCCGACACGACAGCACTTTCTTGATAATCGATATACCATCAGTTTTCCAAACCAGAAGGAGGAGGTAGAAGAGGAAAGGCAGGGAGGTTAACCGGAAGAATAATCGGTTTGCTACCCTACATGGGGGGAAAGGGGCGAGAGGATAAAAAAATGTAAAAGAAAAGAGAGTAGCAGAAAACTGAAGTTACTATGAAAAGCCAGCGTTCGTTAAAGTCATGCCTATCATGCAGGCCAGAAGTTCACAAGAAGCGCAGCAGTGCCTTGAAGGCATTCACCGCCGACGATCGCCGCGGCGAGTGGCCGAGAATCGTTTCCATCAGTGGGCGTGGATCTATACTCCAGCGCATGGCTGAGAGACTGCCTTTCGGCACTGTAGGCAGGGCAATCACAACGTCTCCAAGGGTACAACTCAAGAAGCGATTCCTATTATCACCGGCACCTTTAGCTTTTACGACAGAGAGGTTTATGTCCTCCGTGATACTGATGTACAGTCTTTGTCAAAAGTAGCCAGGCTGCATGGTTTGCTTCTCATTCGTACAGTAGACCCCTCACGTCTTCTCTAAAGATCAAGAACTCCTGTGAAGGTGAGGGCAGGGGTTCTCCTTACCATACAGAGATTTAGAGCTTGAGGGCTCGCATAATAGCTTTACTATACGACTGAGAAGCAAACCGTGCAGCCTGGTTACTTTTGACAAAGACTGCACATGTTGCAGAAGCGTACGCAATACGTGTAATGTGCGTAATGAAATTTAGTAGCGGATGAGCACGGTTCAACACTGTCTGCTGAATTTAGGCTACGGTGCTTTGCGTGAAACGGTCTGTTTACAAGCACCCACTTCCAAGTTTTCAAAAACTCCTACTTGACACTGCATACACCCTGAAAGATATAATGTTTTGCCGTATACATTTCTGTAGCAGGTGAATTAGGAACACACGTTTGTTGCCATCGTTTTACAGAATCCTATTATTTCTTTTCTCCCTTTGTTTGGATGCGCTATATTCCTTCCTTAAACTCCCGAATATATGACGTATGTTAGTAATGGTTTGTCCAGTTTTTATTCTGTGTAACAACACCGTGCTTCGCCACAAAGCCAGGGACTGAAGATTGAGTCCGTAGTGCTTTTTCTTACTTTCATGCCAGATACATATGCCGTGAACTACCATCCTTGCTGATGGAACTCACCGATTGACAAACGTTCACTTATACTGGTCATTGTCGCCCATTCGGCCGTCGTCTGCAGAAAGATGGTAAATATCGAAATGCTGATGTGCATAAGGGACATGAACTTACTTTCCCCACAGCGTACGTGTGGTACCCAAGCTTGCTCAGATGCTGAGCCATGGTCAGAACGGTGGCGTTCATGCCGCCCTCCTCAGCGACATACATAACATTATGCTGAAGACCTGCACAAAGCAAGCGTGCGTGAAAGAGCATGCAAAAGTTTGCTAAGTGGCGCGCGTACGTTCAATCTCTTTCGGAACAATGCATGAACCCGAGTATCGTAAAGTGCTTTTGTGGCCTACATCTGCGATTTAAACTACTTTCCTGCCGGGGCGAATGAAACTTGTAAGGTTTAAAGAAAATATTCAAAGCGGACACATGCAGTTCCTTTTTTTTATCTTAGCGTCCTTGTAATCTCTTGCAGCGGCCGGGGTGAAGGTAAAGTCCGGTTTTGTGAAACAGCGGGAAAAAAATTCACTGGGCGACAGTCTTTTGTTCATCAAACATGCAACACTAGTATACACTTTACTGACGTGCGCGTTGAGTATATGGCATAGAAGTAAAAGGGGCGAGTTCCCGCGGTTATAGGCTTTCTTGACAGTGACCAGAAGGCTACCGTGGTGGAGCGTCCTTGATTAGGTCATTTTTCCAAACTGTTCGGCCGCGCGACGGTGTTCCTTGCATCCTAGCAAGTTGCACATTTCGTTCCAGGCTAATTCCAACGCTGGGCAGCTAGCGTCATCTATGGACGTTCCTTGTAACTGGGCTGGCCTACCAAAATCTTCATAATCTGGAAACCTGTTTTCTCCTGGACTTTAGACTTCAAAACTTCGCAGTAGTTTAAAAAATATGCCTTTATAACGAATTTTGCAAAATACAATATATACTCAAAGAAAACTGTGCAGGAAGACAGGGAATCAATCGGCAACGTAACTTAATCTTTGTGAAGTAGGCTTTGCCGAAATACACCACGTCGTTGCATAAAACAATGGTGTTAACAAATTTTTGTTCATACTTAAAGCTGCAAGACACCAAAAGAGCTGCGCTGATTGCTGGATATGAGACCTGCAGGAGATATGAGCCGACCTCGTGAGTATATTGTTTGCAGCGCGATAAAATTTCTGGATACCCGTGTCTTGCTAGACTTCCTTCTGAAAGCAGCGATACAATTCTTACGTAATCGTCGAGCTCATTCCTCTCTTTTAGTGGCGCTTTTAGTGGAGCAAGAGGAAAACGTAGCTGTTTGGAAGGTCAGCGCTGCTTTAGTTTGGCAGGCGACAGCAAGCAGAAATTGCAGAGAGTGCGCTTGTTCTCTGACATCGAAGGAGTGTGCACAAGGATAAAGTGGAAGGGCTAAGCTTTACAGGTCGTTTTTTCTGCATCATCCTACGAGCCTCCCGCAGAGTGCCACGGCGCATGCACCCTCGAAACAGACATATTGGCTAACCCGGTCTGGTATATATCGGGATCCTTTCGTGGTCTTGCAAAAGATCGTAGAAAATGATAAAAATTCATAAAATATTTCAAACACGGAGTCAGAGAGATACTTTAAAAGCAGGCATTTTTAGTTTGCAAATAGCTGAAGTTTTGCTACCTGAGAACACTTAAAAAGGATAAAAGGTAAATGAACGCTAAACAATTTCATGCTTCAATAACTTAGAAGTGCTGATGAGAGATAAGCGTCTGTGTTTTGCAGCTTTAGTTTTATCACCGAATTCTCGCAGCGCAACCACACTCTCTATTATCCAAGCAGTACCAAATACCATTGCGCCAATTGCTTGCTTAAAGGATTTTCTCGACTGACTAAAATGCGCTTAAAACGAAAAAGGATTATTCTGGGCGTCTTCAGGAAGTTGCTGTAGATTACTGTAGCGGGGAGCGAAATTATCGGACGGCATTGTTATACACGGTCGCTCAATGACACGCATGTATTGCAAATAAGACCGACCTTCTATCATTATGACCTGATCAATCGACGGGTTAACTGCGCACCACTATTTTTCAGGACTTGGTTTCATACAGACGCTAGTGCAATAAACAAGTGGAATTTAGTTTGTTTTATCAGTGCCCCTGGAGCTTCTCACACTATTTCGTACCGGGCTAACGCCTATCACTTGCTGGAAGTGTAAAAGAACAGAAAGAACGTTTTTTTTTTATTACGGTCTACGCGTCTTTTATATTGTTGAATATTTGCCAGGTGGCAGCAGAGCACCAGAGCAAGATGACCAGCGTGGCAGGCTTCTAGTCCCGAACAGCCCGTGCCGGGCGTGCGCTCCGAGCACGCCGTGCCCATCTTTATTCTCCTCTATCGCGGGCTGGTAACGCCGATCTCAGCGCCTGCGCTTTATAGTGTCAGCGGGCGCTATACGCCCCCCCCCCCCCCCCCCGCCTATACGGAACGGCGAAATGTACGGGCCGACGGAGCAGAGATGGAGTAGCCACGGCGGCAAGCTGGGGCCGACGGAGCAGAGATGGAGTAGCCACGGCGGCAAGCTGGTCTGCAGGTGGGTCGGCAACATTTGAGGGGAGCTCCTGGGGACCTGTCTCGAGGTACGCGGGTTTGAGTCGATCGAGAGAGACGACCTCTTCACGACCATTGAGCAGGATTGTCGCTGACTTTGCCGTCCAGTTGAGGACGCGGTACGGGCCGTCGTATGAGGGGGTAAGAGGCGCATGTACAGCGTCTCGCCCGAGAAAAACATGCGTCGAGGAAGCAAGGTCCAGGTGCACGAAGACTTGATGGGCAGGTGAGTGAGGCGGCACTGGGTGCAGATGCTGAAGGCAGTCCTGTAGGCGTTGAAGGTATTGCGGGGTCGCAGCGGAGCACCAGAGCAAGATGACAAGCGTGGCAAGCTTCTAGTTCCGAACAGCCCGTGCCGGGCGAGCGCTTCCAGCACGCGCTGTCCATCTTTATTTTCCTCTATCACGAGCTGGTAACGCCGATCTCAGCGCCTGCGCTTTATAGCGTCTCCGGGCGCTATAATGTCACGGTTTCCTCGTCCTAGTACCAACTCTAGTATTGCTCATGGAAGAATGCTTGAACATCGCATAAAAAAAGGTTTCAATGTCACTTTTCAAAAGAAAACTATGGAAAAATTATGAAATAAAAATTCGATAAAACTAAAAGCTGTGTACCTGGGCATTGAAGTTAGCTCTTCTATTATTGCGTGGGTTCTTCACTGCTTTACTGAACTCGCACACATGAGCGTTAATAAAGAATTAAAGGATAAATACCACAGAAGAGATTCACAATCAGCACAGGTGGTAAGAATGAAGTTCAGAATGTTGGAAAAGTAGCATGGTATACTAGTCGACTGCATCCTTAATGTGAGGTCGAAAATGTGGAGAACAAGCGTAAAAATTCCGTTGTCTCAGTAGCAAAAGAGAACCAGGGATTTTACTGCTAGGGCCATGTTTTGCTCGGAAAAAAATCGCCAAAGACAGGAATGAAGATACAGGGCCATGAAAATACACCAACACTGAGTGCTAAAAAATGACACAGAGCCTGTGCTATTTTCAGATCAGTGCTACTGTATGCGTACCGGGAGGATGTTTTTAGAGGATAGAAAGACTACGACTTCTCGGCGCGCAGGTAGGCAACACTGGAAACAGAAACAGAAAATGCACTTAACAAAAAAGTGTTCTCTGGCCATGCGGGAAAGCTGTTCCATTTAGAGCGCTGGTGGGCAATGGAAACGTGTCTGCCACAGATGACAGTGGGCGTCGTCTGCTAAGCGGACTTGTAAAGTTACCGAAAGGTACTGAAAAGAAAGAATAAAACGACCGCTACCCGCCAGCCTTTCCTAGCGTTACGCGGACAGTGGAGCGACGTGGCTAGTATTATGTTTGCCGCGTGAGGCTACAAAGCGAGCGCTTCCAGAGCTCGGAACGCATACGTAGCATTTCTAGTTGAAAACAAGTTTACCAGGCCCCAGTTTTAAACCACGTCAACTAAGTTGACTTCGCCCCTGTGGAATGAAATTTGTGATGAGAGTGAGAGCAACTGAAGTAATGTTCACTAAAAAGTAGTTATAAGCTTTTCACCTTTCTATAAGGAAAGTGTCCTTTCTGTTGTCACATAATTTTAAAAATGCACAACGATGTGACGAGTCTTAGTCCACAGAAACGTTTCTAAACGGAGCGCGCCGCTGTTTTCAGTCGGAGGGAAACGATTAAATTACGCCGCTCAGAGCAAAAAATGCTTTTGCCTCCGTGCGTTTCTATATTTCTTTATTGTTCTGTAGTGCATGAAATCCTGGGTTGTTACGAAGCGATAGGTCTTTGTATTCTGCCAAACATAATAGCACGCGAAAATCTCAGGCACGCGAAAACCTCAGGCGAAAATCTCAGGCAGGATGGCCATGTGGCCATCTGCCATTTCATGATTTACTGGCTAATGGACTTGTCGATTTCTTCGGGTGCAATTGTTTGTTTGTTTCTTTAAGCTGCAGAATTTTTTCAAATAATCGTTTCTTTATTTGCATCCACTCTTCCCTCTTTCGATCTCTTAACGTTGCACCTATCACTTTCCTTTCCATAGCTCGTTGCGTTGTGCTTAACCTAAGCCGAACACTTTTCGTTAGCCTCATAGCTTTTGCCCCATAGGTGAGTACCGGCAATATACAGCTGTTGTATCCTTTTCTCTTAAAGGATCTTGTTAAACTGCCATCATGATCTGACACAACCCGGCATATGCTATCTACCCGATGGTTACTCTTCCAGTTATTCCCCTCTCATGATCCGGATCAGCGGTAATTACCTGTCTTAAGTACACGTATTTCCTTACCACTTCCAGCAGCTCTCTACCAGTTGTAAAGTGCTGTTCCCTTGGGAAACTGTTGAACATTACTTTGGTTTTCTGCATGTGAATTTTCACACCTACCTTTCTGCTGCGCCTGTCTAACTCATTGATCGTGTTTTCCAGTTAATCTCCTCAGTTACTTAGCAAGGCAGTGCCATCATCGAACTGCTGATTGCTGAGGTCTTCTATTTTAACTCTTATCTCTAACTGTTCCAATCGACGCCTCGGAATACCTCCTCTAAAGAGGCAGTGAATAGCGCTGGCGAGATCGTGACTCCCTTCCTGGCACCTTTCCCTATTGGAATTTTATTGCTTACTTTATGGAGGACTATGGCAGCTGTACATACGTTATAGTTACCTTTAAGTATTTTCAATAATACTGTTCTACACCCTCATTCGGCAATACTTCCATGACTTCTGAGATTTCCTCTGAGTGTTAATGAAGGCTAATTATAGGGGTTGGTTTTGTTTTGCAAAGAGAATTGGTTTCTAAAAGTGCAAAAAACGAAAAACATAGTAGCAAGCGAGTTTTTATTACGCATGATAAACTCAAAATTGATGACAAATATTACGTGTGGGATGATGCATCAAATACACTTGTTCCAGAGCCTCTCAGACGCAGCGCTAGCTGTGAGAGAATGCCGTTACCCAGCCGCATGGAGGAATTACGCGTGCTGTCCTTAAACGCCGGAAATATCGTCAACAAATTGACAGCCTAGAATTTCTACTGGCGTCAAATTCTGGCGTCATCTTGTCAAAATAAGGAAACCTTGCGAGAAATAAAGGGTGAAGGTGGGAGACTAGTTTCTGTGTCCGAGGAAATCACAGAACTATTTAATCAGTATTTTCAAAGTGTCTTCACCTCTGATAGGGCTCTTTCAGTACCGGAGCGAGCAGTTGCCACTGATGGGATTCATCTCATTTCCGCTGATGGAGTTTTATCTTAACTGTTCAGGATAAACATCTCGAAAGACCACGGTGCGGACTTCATTCCAAATGTTTCTTTTTTTTAACGGTATGCGTCTGAACTTTCTGAGCATCTAGGTAGGCGTTTTTCACTCTCCTTGCGTACAAGTGGTTAGCAGAATGACTGGACGAAGGCTCGTGTTGTTCCCATTCACAAAAAAACGGAATAAACTGACGGTGTCTAATTATCATCCGGTCTCAATTCTTTCTGCATCTTGTAAACTGTTAGAACATATCGCATCTGGCTTCAGTAACGGTTTCTTAAATGACAGGTGTATTTTACCACCGGCTCAGCATGGATTCAGGAAGGACATGTCTACTATTACACAGTTAGTTGCAACTGTTGCTGACTTCTTTAGCATCATGGGTAATTCAGGGCAGGTAGGCCATATATTATAATTATTATTTATTTATGGCCATAACAGGTACATCTTCAATAAACCAAGCTGAGCGGATCCATAGTCAAAGGCTATGAATTTGTTTCTGGATATGGCGGGAGCCTTCGACAGGCTACCGCATTCCAAACTTAATTATAAATTGCAGCCGATTGGACTTACATCGTATTTTGTCGAGGGGATCAAAGCTTATCTGAGAAACAAAACTCAGTTTGTCGAGGTAAACGCTGCCTATTCTAAAACACTTGCTGTCACTTCCGGAGGCCCTCAGGAAAGCGTGTTAGGACCATTACTTTTCTGAATACATATAAATAATCTTACAAATCTAATAGATCAAATTTCTCCTCCAGTATCTCTAACACTGTTCGCAGATGAATGCGTAGTTGGCAAAAAGAAAACATATCAGTAGCAGACCTCCAGACGCTTCGAGAACCCATGATAAAAATATGGTGTGAAAAATGGAATATGAACCCTAATATAGACAAGACTGTGTTTCTGCGGATTACTTGGAAGAAAAATGTGAGCTCTTACCAGTATCACCTTTTGAACAGTAATATTCGCGAGGTTCCCTGTTATAAATACCTTGGAGTCACTCTTACTAACAGACTAACTTGGAGCGCTCACATTTCTGAAATCTTCTCGGCCGCGTTTACGAAGCTCTGCTTCTCCCTGGTACAACACTCATATAAAGCGCTTTTCTAACAAAAAAACGCTTATATAGATCAGCTAAAACGTCTGCTAACACTGAAAAATGGGCAGCTTACAAACGTGCATCTGACGACTACATCACAGCCCTTAGGGCTGCAAGAGATAACTTTTTAAAAATCACATTGCCATCTATGCTATCTACTGACACGAAAAAGTTTTGGTGCACCATTAAACCAAAGAATTACGACATGATAACTCTAGTCGATGACGCTGAAAACGCCATTTCACCTACCGATTCTGCATCCATCTTTAATGAGGTTTCTACAAGCAACTTTTCGAAACCCACCCATGCCACTAATCCAACTACACACTCTTACGACTTTGCTGTAATGTACCCTTTAACCATTGAACCAGTCGGCGTAGAAAAAGTAATCACATCACTGAAACTTTCATCTGCTCCTGGCTGTGACCTAATTAATCCAAAGTTTCTGAAAAACACTAACTCATATTGTTCCGTTATACTTTCAATGATTTTTCAGCAATCACTTGACAAAGGTTCAGTGCCTGCTGAATGGAAAGTTGGGAAGGTGATTCCACTCCACAAATCAGGTACGAAACATTGCCCACTTAACTATCGGCCCATTTCCTTAACCAGTATACCATGCAAAATTTTTGAACATATCCTCTTTTCTCAGATTGCCAACTTTTTAGAAGCGAACTCATTTTTTTCACAATTTCAGCACGGCTTTCGCAAAACATACTATTTGTGAAACCCAACTAGTCTCGTTCACGCATAAACTGCACCTAATACTTGATCACTCCTCAGAAGCTGACTTAATATTTTTAGATTTTTCCAAAGCATTTGATAAGGTGTGTCATAGTTTATTAATCTATAAATTGCATCAACTAAACCTTGATAACAAAATTCTGTACTGGCTTGAGGTTTTCCTGACTAACCGCTCACAGTTTGTCTCAGTTAATGACGTAACCTCGCAGCACTGTCCAGTTCACTCGGGTGTACCTCAAGGCTTTGTGCTTGGGCCCCTTTTATTTCTCATTTATATTAACGACTTCCCTTACTGCGTCTCCTCCCACATTCACTTTTTTGCTGATGACTGTGTAATTTTCACCGAAATAACTTGTGATGACGATGCAACCAGACTACAATCAGACCTTAACGCTGTTTCTGCATGGTGTAAGTTATGGTTCATGGAATTAAATGTTAACAAGTGTAAATTTATGCGTGTGTCAAGAAATGCTAATGAACTTCCTGTGTATACTCTTAATAACGCACCTTTAGATCCGTTAACTACTTACAAGTATCTTGGCCTTCACATCACCTCTGATCTAACATGGGCCGTTCACATCGCGCATATAATATCCCATGCTAATCGAATGCTTGGCTACTTACAATGCAATTTTTCTAAAGCACCATCCTCATTAAAATTACTCCTTTACAAAACTTTAATACGGCCCAAACTCGAATACGCCGCGTCAATTTGGGATCCCGGCCTAACAAACCTAACACCAGCTTTGGAAATGGTTCAGAATAACTCTACTCGCTTCATTCTTTCTAACTATACCAGAACAGCAAGCATCAGTGCCATGAAATCTAGCCTTAACTTACCATCCTTATCATCACGTCGCAAAATTTTTCGCCTTTCCCTATTTCACAAGTTATTCTATCACCCGCAGTTTCATACCGAACTTATCTCACCCACTCAGTACGTATCATTAAGACTAGATCACATTCATAAGGTTGGCATCCCTTTCTGTAGATCAAAAACTTTTTTTCAGTCATTCCTACCACGCACATCGAATGAGTGGAACCACCTTCCTTCTTCGACGGCCCTCCATCACCGATCATCATTTATTCAAGAATGTCATAGCTAACATTGTTTAACTAGGATGTATTTTATACTGTGTTGTTGTTTTTTTTTCTTTCCCTGAACGCCTTAGATAACAATGTATGTGTAGTAGTCATGTGTGTACTTTGCCTGTTTAATTAAGCCTTTGTCGCTTTAGGACGTTAAAACCCATAAACCAACCAACCAACCTAACTCCTGTTTGTTAAATTTCATTTTTTGTAACCACTCCCCTCTGTAATGCCGTAATGGCCCTGAGGGTATAATAAATAAAATAAATAAAAATAAATAAGACGCACGTGAAACACACTCCTAGTAATATAAAGTTAATGGTATGTGATACTTTTAACAATTCAAAACTTGAATACACTTCTGCTATATGATATCAGAAGTTATTTATCAACCCGAACTGTTTCAAAGAAAGGTGGTGCGTTTTGTTTTCAATGAATACGGATGATCCGACTCTCCAGCAAAACTTACGGACGATGATAAAACTCTGCTGCTACATGTGCGCTAAAAAATCAACCACAGTTCCCTTACTCATAAAATTGTGACAGGTAAACTCGGAATAATTTCTTAATTTCTCAGCCATTGCAGCACTAGAAAGACCCGTCATACCAAGGAACTCTCTTTACAGCCTCTTTTTGCCAAAACAAACGCATACAAGCACAGTTTCTTCCCACAAACTATTTCCGACTGGAACGCGCTTCCTGAATGTTTTTCGGGATTATCAAAAATATTTCCTGAGTTAGACCTTCCTAGAACTTCTGTACTGTCGTGCTGTGGTGCTTTTTATTGCGTAATTTTGAATGTTCTCCTTTCATACTTTTTGCAATCTTTGCGTGAAATGCAATGGATCATAAACATTATTGTTTGCTATGATTGCATTGAATGCCCCTCTTGCCTGGGCCAATCTGGCCTGCAGAATAGTGCGGGCCAATCTGGCCTGCAGTATAGTGAAATAAAATAAAGAAATAAACACTAATAACTTAAAGTTTTGTTTTCTTTTTTCGGCGTTTCCTAGTTTTCTTTCTTATGTTAAGCATTTTTATCGCCGCCTTCTGCAATAACACTCAGTAGTATCTGGGTTGTAATCCAGGGTTTGACGGAATCCCGTCTGCTCAGGTAGTGGCATAGTAGAATGTTGCATAGATCGCTTTGGCTGACGTAGAAATTGTTACTACAGAAAGAAACCGATCAGTGCGGCTCCACTTGGAGTCCCTGATAATACTATCGACGCCGAACACTATCAGCAGAACCAAAAGAAATCTTCACCCGGCTTACGCAAAATCATTACGTCAACTGGTCAAAGCTACATACGCTGCATCTTATTCAGCCGGTTATTCATTGTGAACAAGGAACCTGTAGTGGTTCCGAAACATCAACTAACCCCCTTTTTCGACGTGGTCAGTGACCCAAGTATACATTCTTGTATCGGGATTAATAAATTGAATTGAAGTAGCTCAGCAATGGGCCGATGAGGACGCACACTCACCGAGCCTTATTGGGTAGAGCCCTGTGAGGATAGCGGCCCTCGACGGCGTGCATGTCGGCAGCGTGTAGTACTGGCTGAACAGAGCTCCAGTTGCAGCCAAGGCGTCCAGGTTTGGTGTTGGTATCTGGCAGGCGCCGAAGAGAGAGGTGTCTGCCCATCCCTGAGTGTGCAGCAGGGAGAACATACATGCATCAGTGTGGCTGTTACGTAGAAGGGATAATCTGTGCGTTTTCATTATGGTCTGAAATGGGCCGACAAATTTCGCACCAATCTGATTGGCATTCTGACTTCCTCCGTCCGGATGTCACCTTTTGAGACCCGTCGTCTCCTTTCACGTCCACCACGACAACGTCCCTTCGGCAGCTTCTCCTCTCCAGCTCTTCACCGCTGGTCGACTACTCCATAAGCCGTTTCGGGTCCGTTTACGT
This sequence comes from Amblyomma mixtum, assembly GCF_055824585.1. Classification (NCBI taxonomy): domain Eukaryota; kingdom Metazoa; phylum Arthropoda; class Arachnida; order Ixodida; family Ixodidae; genus Amblyomma; species Amblyomma mixtum. The sequence goes on from NC_143012.1 coordinate 159,865,036, forward strand.
CTCGTCTTTTAATCCCACTTCCCCCCCCCCCACTTCCCCAGACGCAGCCTGTGCTCTGACTGTCTACCTGTGACTGTGACTTTCAGTGTGCTGTCTTTTTGGTTTTCGCTTCCTTTAGTTTTGTTTCCCTTACTCGTATAGTCTTCCCTTTGAATAATTTTATTGTTTTCGCATTTAGATCCTTTTAATTTATCTTTAATTGATTCTAAGCCATGCAAAGCATTGCTGATCTGGGCTTCCTATCTCTTTCTCTTATGTTGATTTTACATTTTCTGAGAGGACCAATTAAAGGAGTAAAAAGGATAACACCTAGCTCGTTGAAGATATATAAGCATCATGCAACTCCCCTTTCACTACCAGACATAAGACTGTCTCCCATACGTCACGCGAAATAAACTTCAATGTTAACTCCCGAGAAAGAGCACTGAAATTTATGCACAAAGCGTCAGTTCCTTATCTCGGCGTGTACTATCAGCAACGAATGAAACGCGAGCAGGAAAATTGAGGTGGCAACACAAAAACACCAACATATTAGCTCCTAGAGAGAAACTGCAAGCGATATTGGTTAACATTTCTCAAGAAGACTGTTAGCGCTTTCGATATTTCAAATAACCTGAGCTTTTAGTCAGCTTCCCGTGGCTCACAGCTTTTTATTTTGCTGTCCTTGGCTCAGTTGTCTGGTTCGCGTTTCATTTCTTGCTGATAGTACATTGCAAATCAACGACAGTTCACTTCGACAGGCACAATCTGAGTAAAGACCTACGAAAATCCTTCGATTTATGCTTCTGAAACGATTTTCGACACATTAGGGTGGCAGATGATCACCTCGCACTGGAACCTTAAAATGCAAATATTCAGCCAACTCACACTCCACATGAGGGGTTTAGTTCGCTCTCTAAGAATCGGTTACAAGGTATTTATTAAAGCAGGAGAAAATATTCTGCGCTTATACTATCCTCACTGCACGCTTTTGGACTGTTGGCGCAGTGTATTGTTCCGAAAGGGCCGCTATGTCGGGGAGGGCTTTGAATCATATGTAAGTCGATTTAGCGCTAAAGCAGTACCTAAGTCATGAAACTTCTCCGCATCTCTAAGGCAGAGCTTGGTGCGCTGGCTTAAAACAGCGGCGCGGCAGTGCTGGCACAGTCGAGGAGACGACGCTGTCAAGTACAGTACGGTATAGTTAAATCATTTAGAAGCTATAATAGGGCAATACCCAGTGTGGGATCAGCACAGCACAGCATAACAGAGAGCAGCTTGGAGCTGACCAGTCTTAACTGACTAGTCTTAAAATCTTTCACAACGATTGCAATAATATCTTTTATATACAGCGTGGCGAGGTAGGCGGTGAAATTAAAAATGAAGTTGTGGGTAGAAAGTTATAATATACTGTAAGAACTTAAGAACTGGATCAGAAGCGGTAGGCGCCTAGATGATAGCCTGTTAGCGCTTAACCAATGCACAGAAATAGCTAAGGCGGAAAACGAATCTCTTCACTTAGCCTTCCTGGATATAAGCCGTGCATACCACGGTGTGAGCAGGGACCTCCTGTGGAGCATACTAAAAGATGGAAGTATCGTTCAAGAGATAATTTGCTTCCTACATGAAATATACCGACATAAAAAACTTGAAATTACATGGGAAGGGATAACACTTACGTAAACTGTCGCGACACACAATGAATTAAGGCAAGGTTGTCATCTGTTACCGCTGCTGCTCATGCTTTGTATGATAAATATGAAAGTAACATTACATTAAAGTAATCTATTTTATAATATCCAGTGCAGATTAGACGGACAGGCCATACAGAAGGTGTTTCCCTGTTTAAAGCATGCGGACGATGTAACACAGCAGGTAGCCAGGAAGATTAGAAAACTGGTTAATTATTGTGGAGCAGAAGGAGACTCTCTACATTTCAGTGTTAGTGCAACTAATTTAGGTCTGGTGATTCTCAACGTTATTATTTCGCAGGTGCTCACAATACAGCGCCATTAAATACCCAGAGTCACTTATTACAAATATCACGGGGTATGAGTAAATGAACGACAGATCTACACAGAAAAGTACGAACAGTCTGCTGAAGATAATGATACACAGGGCATTATAGGGCACAACAAATAACAATTACTGAGAGGTATTTGAAAACGAATAATGGTGTCGGCACTTTCGGGAATGCGGTTTTCTGCCGAAGGCAGAATTTTCATCCAGATTAGAAATAAAAGAGCTGTTCAAAGAGTAGTGCTAGGTGCCGATGCCAGAACCACTAGCGAGGCGCTACAGGAGGGCATGCGCAGGGCATCGTTCGGAACATGGGAAGCTCCGGTTTAGGAAATTGAGCTATAACAGGCGGGCAGCTAAGGTATTTAAATACTTATACACAAAGAACGCTGACTCACAGTGGCGTAAAAAAGAACCATGAAACTAACCAGTAAGTATGCAAGATACAAGGATGGAGAAACAGGGGTTTAAACGGAAATAGTTATAACCTAGTAATTTTTGTGATTGAGTAGAGATTCTCAAAATTTTGGCACAAATGATCTATAAGGGCAGCGATAAGCCTTTATAATACCTGTTTGCGAAATGAAAGGAGGCATGCATGTTACATGTTACAGCCTATGTGGGGCAGACAGCATATTTGCATTGGCAGCCCCATTTGGGCTTGGCGCTTGTTCTCTTACGAAGAGCCCGTATTCGTGTTTCATCAGCCCTCAAATCCCTGAAAAGGCCGATCTAGGCATCATGAGGGCACGCGTCTTTTGCAGCCCCGCCCCCGCATACGTGGGATCTATAACAGTTTTGTGTAAGGAGTCTCTATGGGGCTTGGAAATGTTTTTCACGGGTAGATTTATTTATTTTGTACCTGCCTTCAAATAACTACAAAGAACCGATTTGGGAAGCAGGCGCGGGTGCCTGTTTTCAAGCCCTGCCACGGCCGATGAAGGACCCACAGAAGTTTAGTTTGGGCAGCATTATTTGGACATGAGGAGGTTTTTCTCACTTAGAGCCTAAATTTTTGCTGCATGTGTCCTCAGGTTCCTACAAGGAACCGATGTGGACTGGATGCAGAAAAGCGGTCTGAGTTAGCCCTTGTAGCTCTGTTATAGGAACCTTGCAGCTTCAAAATATTAACATTAACCCACTTAATCAACAGCGGGGTCACCATAGGTAAAGACGGGTTCCCCAGCTAAACTTGGCAAAGTGCGACCCACATGGTGTGATAATTGCCGAAATAAGAAAAGGCAGATCAGGAAGGAATTGTTCTGTAACAACTCAAGAGGCAGTGCCGTACTCTTTGAGGCTAGATCAGGGTGTCTTAGAACGCAAATCTACAAAAAGAAATTTAACTAGGCTGATGACCCTAGCCTATGGGCTGCTTGGAAGTCTTTGAATTCTTGTGTGTGTTTTTGTGAACAAGCCGCCGCTGTCAATGAAAAATGCCTGCGGCTTGTATAACGGGCTGTCGCTCTGGCTGCAGGAGTAATGACGGAAAGATCTGCCTTTTTCATTTCCTGTCTGACAGTAAACTTCAAGAGAATAGGAGTTGCTCCATACAACGGAACAAAAGTTTGTGGCCCCTCTTTCGATTCGTAGCATGAACGGTTGTGAGCAGCATTTTGATCCCACGGATATCGTTGCGCTCGACGATTTGGTAGTGAATGTGAGTTTTGTGTCGCTGCGACGTGAGCTACCCAAGCTTAAGCCTGACGCTGTTTCTAGGATATTCTACTGGCGCTCACGATATCTTAACCAAGCCCAAACCGCGTTCTCGGCCATTAAGTATAAGCGACGCCGCATCGCATCAGATGCCTGAACAGCAGGGGACACTTCGGGTAGCTCGTGGCAGAACTCACGCGGCCATCGGAGGCGCCACGGAAGAAGGTAATGAAGGTGAGGCTTGGTGTCAACACAGATCGCTCTCTAGTGTCAAAGCTTCAAAGCTAGAAACCCTAAAAGAAGGTATTGGCTTAGTGACACATTTCGAATTTCATTTTTCAGATACTCTACAAAGTAAACATTCCGCATTTAACAAAGCCTGGGGACAATAAAACATGCGCTGCGCAAGAATCGCAGCTTCGCGAAGTAGGTGAAAAGTGCCCAAGCTTTTGTCGCACAATTTTAACTGCTAAAAGCTGCTATGCCTGCGCTTTTTTGTGCTATTCATAGCATACGCGAATTAACTGTGCATTCTATACAAGATATTCACTGTTTAATTTTGTGCATTTACGCCACCGAAAACGGCAATGAGATAGCTAATGTATTCTTTATTAGCTTTTATTCTATACTGACGGCTATTTAGCGCTCTGAATTCCTCCTGTTAGCACGCAGTGAATAATACCTGACAGATGGTGACTCCTTTAATTTTTGGCGGATGGTGACTCCCTTCCTGATTTCTGGTTTCATTTTCGGTATTTGATTATGTGATTTGTTATATCTGCAGTGAGCGAAAAGTTAATACGCAATAAATGGAAAGTTAGAAACAGTTCAATCAGACGTTTTGCGGACCGTTCAAACACTTTCTCATTAAAATTTATTGCCTCCCTTCATTGCTTGTTAATTTGGTTAACGAATTCGACTAATTATGCAACTAAGCAGAAAATAAAAATATAGTGTGACTGCCTTCATACAGTATCCGGCACCATGCATTTAGTCACGCGGTCTTTGAGTAGCGCGACATATTTTTAAACCCTGGTTAAAGTTAGCTGGGACAATCTGTATTTAAAGGTTGTTTATTTTGTGCGCATGTATTTGTCACCTGATTGGTGTAATGAATACGATTTGTTGTGGAGCAGCCTTTCGGAGAGCCAGCCTGCTTCTTTCTTGCACTGAAGTCCAAGGTTCATCTCATGCGATTAGCGAATGCCTGTAAACAATATAGTCTGCTCGATCTCATTTTGCAAGTCCGACTTCTTATGGAATAAGATGGTAATGGCGTTAGTGTTTTTTCAGATATTCTCCTCTGCTTGAGGTCGCGATGCAACGCGTTCAGAAGGGTGATGACATGTATAGCGCATTTTTTAACAACCATTCAACAAATACGCCTGCACCTAATCGCCTCCCACCTCTTTCGTTCTTCTCTTGGAGTGTAAGAGTTTGCTTGCTTCTTGTTTCGCAATCCACTGTCGTATTCTATCGCACCCCTTGCATTATGATTGACATGCAAAATACTCTGGCTACTATTGAGATGTATACAATTCATCTACTTGGGCCATATTACATATGGGCAAGGCCACTGCCATCCTTATCTCTTAAGACGTAGAGTCTTTGCCAAAAAGAAACCAGGCAGCGGGGTTTGCTTCCTTGCTGTGTATTGCAGCACTTCTGACTCTCCGTTAAGCTCAAAAGTTTTGCACCGTAAGGAGAACCGTTTACCTCACCTTAGTGGACCCTTTGATTTTTTGGGGTGCCCTAAGGGCTCTAGTGTAATAATGAGAGCAAACCTTGTTGTAGCGTTATTTTTGCTAAGACGTTGCGCCGGGTTGCGCCCGAGCACAAATCTTCTGCATGCGCACAAGCAGAAAAGGTGTAATTACAGCATATAGAACGAATAATCTACAGCTATCAAGGTCATTCACCGTTCATGAGCTAAGACGTTTCGAAGGCTAAAAAACACTAACATGGTCAAAACACGACAGACAAAATTTGATGAGCAGAACACTAGTAGAGTTTGTTGGGACTCACCCTGAAAGTACTTGGTGTAGCGTAAGCTACAAAATAAACTTTATTTATGTAGTTATAAGTGACGAAAGCGGAATAGTAGATTTTGTATTCGTATATATAAAATATATTTTGCTAGAATGAACATAGCTACCGGTATTCGCTGGTAGCCCGAACGAAAACACTCTTAATTATTCGCGAGGTATCAATGCCGCGCCATTTAATCCGAATGCTAAGAATTCATCAGGACCTAATCGATTACAAGTGCATTTATTTAACAGACGTCATGCCAAGCAGGTTTCGGGCTTTCTGAGCGATATGTTCAACTTGTCGACTCCCAAGAGAGAGAGAGAGAGCAGCTGACTGGTGCAGTGCACGTGCTGCAAAAATTCATAAAAAAGGTGACTGGCTTTTTGTAAATAATTATCGCAAAGTTTGAATTACAAGTACTGGTTGTAAACTGTTAGAGCACGCTGTTGCACGTTACGTTCATGATTTTTTAGCTGATAATAAACTGTTGTCGTCTCCTAATGGATTCATAAATCTTTTCCATGGTTGCACAGTTTGTTCAAAATGTGCATGATTTGCTGGGTATAAATGTTGTGCCTGGGCTGGTAGATATTCTCTTAAAATTTTTGAAGGCCCTCGATAAATTGCATCAAAGTAAAATACTCTAGAAATCACAACGCTCTGAACTGGTTTTTAAATGTTTTGATAGATCACTGCATATCTCTGAAATATATGCCAGTTTGTTTAACTCGAAAACTGTAGGCCTACAGTTCACAGTTTCCTGGTACGTAGAGCCTATCGCATCTAGCTGCCGTCATGGAGGAGAGTTTCCACCACAGGGAGTGCGATAGAGCTATAACTCTCGCAATTACTGCTGATCACTAGCCTTAGTAAGACGGCGAAGTATCAGGGATCTTTTTGTTCTTATTCCTGCGTTCGACCCCATATGCACGAAAAAATATGATCGGCGTTGCCATAGAATTTTATAAAGGCACTCTCGAGGTCCGTCTCCGGACGGAGGAGACTTGTGTACTCTACACTCCGACAACGTTCCGAAGTTTGAAAGGTTGTTCTACTAATTGCAACATTTTTGCGTTGGGCTGAGAAGCTCATTGTGCCGTTTGGACGCTCTGGATAGTCCTAGACGTGTGCACCATTTCGCGAGGCTTGCTTAAACGACAACTGCCGCAGCGAGAAACGACACGCATAGCGCATGCCAAAGGTATAGAGGTGAAGGGAATTGCCTCTTGGTCATACTTTGTGAATCGTTATGCATACACAATGTTCCTAATATAGTTGGTTGGTTTTGGTTTATGGGGCTTAACGTCCCAAAGGTACTCAGGCTATGAGAGACGCCGAAGTTAAGGGCTCCGGAAATGTCGGCCACCTGGAGTTCCTAACCTTTTGACACTGAAAGCAAGCCTTGTAAGTGTACCCTTATAACGGTATTACGTCCACTGATGTTACAACATGACTACTTCACTGCTTGTTCCTTGTTCCTTGCGTCGTACAAAGAGTATATGCAGTTTCTCATGCACGTCCACATTGCTTACCACATCTCGTTTATTCCTCTGCATTATGTTACAGAAGCATGTCTAGAGAGTGCCCGCATGCGGCAAATAAATACGGGTTGGCTCTAGAGGGTGCTACCGGGAAAGCGATAGCTTTCAGTTCTTCGATTTGGCGGAGAGCGAAAAGTGTGGATAGATGTTACTTGCTATATTGTCCGCCAAGATGAAGATGATGTGCGGACGCTTACCGTCAGCACAAAAACTCGACAGCGCCAGGCAGGCGACAAGGGCCGCGATCATCCTGAAACGTGTTCAAAAGACGTATTTCAGAACCCAAAGAAGGGAGAAAGAGACGCAAAAATAAAAAAAATAGAGCTAAGCTTTCAGGCTTAGCGCATTATTCATTGAAAGCTGCTTAGAACAAAGTCGGCAAAAGGTAAAGTCGGTCTGGTGCATTCATGCAACAACAGCATTAGCAAAGGAACAAGAATATTTAGAGAAATTTTGCGTATCCGACCAACAACCTGACACAGGCTCGTATACCTGCTTCGATGCGGCTCTCTTTTCGAGTCTAGCTACTTGGCGTTGGTCTGCTTATTTCAAGCATGTTTAGGGGCCTGGCTTAGCCTGTCTTTGTCGAACTAGTTCGGCCACTGGGCTTCGCTGCCTTTTTTTTTGCCGGGACCACCGCTCGCGGTATCGTGCTGACCGTCTGGATAGGGTATCAACACGCTTTGACTTTCCGTTCACACTAATCAATTCCGCCAGCATGGTGAATTTACGAGCATCCTACGGCGTACAGTTTTCCCGAATATCCGTCTTCGTCTCCTGCTCTTCACATCTCGTCAACGCGGCACTGAACTCCACGGCTGACTGTGCGACGTTTGCAACCCTCAAGGGACTCTTGTTACCTGATACATTTCACCGCCCTGTCTGGAGGACGTCCTCTTCCCCTTGTACAAATCCATGCCAGCTTTGCTGAATAATGGCTTTGGCGGTTATTCTATGAATTCTGGGCAGACCTCATCTTTTTATCGTGCCCAATTTTTTTGGAAAGGGCAACGGAGCTCGCAAAATATACACTGCCGTTTCCCAAAAGAGTTTAACGATTTTTGAAACACGTTCTTGCTGAGAAATCGCAGGAATGCGCATGCTTTGATTCTGCCTTGCTGTTGCGTTTATATTGCTTCTTAAATTGCTACATGGCCGCAGTAAATGAAAAATAAAAGTTTGGCTAATGGGTAAGAGTTTCGCTTGCAAAAAAAAAAAAACCAACTGGTTGGAAGTTCTCTGCAGTGTAGCTCTTTGAAAGAATTTTGAATACCTCGGGTTATTTAACGAAGAGAAATAACTTAGAACGAGATAATTTTCGTCTTGTTCTGCGTGCGATGGGAACAATAAAGAAGGCAAACATGAAACTATAGCAGAAATGCGTGAAAACAGGTTTGTAGCTGAGTACTATGGTCTGAGTTTTAGAGATTTAGATGGTTAGAGTTTTAGAGTTTTAGAGAGTTTTCGAGAGAGGAAAACGCCGCTTGAATTTCCTAGCCATTTAAACGAGAGTCCTTGAAGACAGCTAAACCACCGTGAGAAAGACACGTAATAAAGGACATAATTTAAAACCTCGTCGAGTTCGTTAATATTAAGGCAAAGGTGCTGGGATAACTTTGTTCAGCTTTGCTCATGTGGCGGTGTGCGTGAGAAGAACGAAACTTGGAAAGGAATGCGCTGAATCTTGCACGGCTCCAAAACACTATTTTTTGTAACCACATATTTTGACGTCTTTGCTTTTTTCACACGTTCGTTTTCTTAGTAAGAAATTGGAGCAGTCATTCTCTGCGGCCCGGCTCAGGCTTCGATAAACCAATGAAATTCTTATGCAGCTGTGTTAATTGGGCTGCCGGCTGCCCTTGCCTCTGATATGGAGTTACTACAGTCCCAGATGCCTGACGCACTTCCTGTTGGCGGCGTGCATTTCATTTCACCGATACCTATACGGTTGTCCGCTTGTTTGCAGACGTGAATCTTGCGGGAGCCAGATACTTTGCCTAATTAGTTACTTTAACACCAATGGCTGCGGTGGGGTGAAGCTGCCGTCAGGCGGTGCAGGCCGCGGCGCTTCAGATAGGGGAAATATTTCTGGAATGCCACAAAAGAAGGAGGGAATTGGCACACGTTAGCGTTCTCGCACCTCAGATGAAGCCACCGACAAGGGGATTGGAAGGGAGGCCGGGTCCGTTCCGACGCAGGCGATTGTCAACAGGTACCTTTCCTAAAGCGTGGTACGCGCTCCTTTCTTGGTGCTAGCCACGGGCCCGCCTTCACTATGGAAAAAGGCTAGTCCCGTCATAGCAGCGCCGTTAAGCCAACATTGGTATGTGCCGTTCGTTTGTGTTTATCTGTAAAGGCCATGTGGGCAGAGAGCTTCGATGAAGTTCTCCGATGTCCAGAGTGGTTCGACGAACTCAAGCGAGTGTAATGAAAAAGAGCCAATAAAGTCGTAAACGAGGCGCGGCTTTGCGCGACACGTGGAGTGCGTCAGAGAGCCCCTAGAAAAGGAATGGTTATCGGGCAAAGGCGAGCCTCTAATCGTTCAGAATGTGGTATCGCGTTTATCGCGACCAACCAACGCGGCTTACAGTAGCACATATTTGGCGCGATGTGGAACAATTTCAGAGCCGTCTGGGAATGACAGGTTGCTTATAGCAAGTTTGAAATGTCTTTTGCCGGTGCTTTTCATTTCGGATGCTGCGTGGGCATTTGGCAGCTGGAGGCTTCAGGAGAGTATGAGAGAGTGGTGCTAAGCGGAGATTGAAGAGATTTAAGGTAAAATAGCTGAAGTGTGTGGAGCTTCTGAAGCACGAACATTGGTGAAGAATGATGTAGGTGCAGGCTTGTAGCTGAGACATGCATTTCATATATTAGGCAGCCGGCGTTGCAGACACAACATGGAGCTGCCTTAATGAGAAGGCTTCTCCAACAAACGCGCATAAAAAACGTAGGCACAGGCGGAGGCGTACACACACCACGAAATTTGATGGAATGAGGACTTAGGTACTAAGGCAGAAAAAAGAAAGATGCCAAAGTCGAGTTTTTTACAGAGCACGTGCTTCTGCGATTTGGTGAACGAAAGGTTTAGGACAGCTGGAATATGACTGGGCGAATAACGCAGTACACTGGAAAACAATGATCTCTTCTGGACAGCAGAGCGGAAGCGGCATTACGGAAAGATAAAACAAGGCCGTTCTGTGGAAAAGCAATCCCGCACCTGCAGTACATTCCAGTCAGCGCGACAGATCCATGCTTTGGGTTGGTAGGTTTAGCGGTTACTCACCCAGACAAGTGGTTGAGTAGGCAATGTGGCTGCTGCCGGCGGAACATCGCTGCCCTATGCTTTGAGAAGGCCGCTTTCCGGTGTTTGCTCTAGTCCATACTCGTGCCCACCGACAACGCGCCTTTATTGGTTGAAGCCACTCCGCACAGCGAAAGCCGCGTCACTCTGCAAAAAGCGCTTGTGACTAGCGTGCTTCCCGCTTATAAAGCTCACCGACTGGCCTACTGCGCATGCTCCGTTTTTGTCTTCCGGGCTCGTCGGGCTCGCGTGTACAGAGGCAAGCCCGCTTGCTATGATCGCGCGAGTAGTGTACTGCGTAGAACATGGCGTGAAATCTTATCGCTGTTGCTTTGTTCTTTGACTGCCCTTGTGCCTTTATCATTCTTGGAGCTATGGAAGAGGGGTCTGAGTGCGATGGCTAGGTATACAAACATCTACAAGGAATGAAATTTCATGTTTTGCCCCGCCGAAAACAGCTCGAACGCTCCAGACATGTCTGCTCACGTTCTTCCATCAACAGTTACGTAGGAAGGAATAATGTAAGGATTATCTGAGTTTGAAGTGGTATGCCTCGTTGTAATGCAGGATGGATTCTAGATTTGTTCTGTCAAACTGTAGCACCATAGCGCTCCTTTACAAATGGCGCATGTTAGTAAGTATCGTATTAAGGACTACTGCACAGTGTGCAACCACCGCAATAAACGTGTCAGTTCGATGCTCAGCATGGTCGTGGATGTTTTATTCTCCCTGAAGTTTAAGAACTCCATTGGATGGCAGAATGCATAAATAGGGTTGAGAAATTTACTTGCGAGCACAATTTCGCTAGCAGCTAATACTTATTGGCTTGCAGGTAGATGACTAGGAATTGAAAAGACCCTTAGAGAAATTCTCAATTCATTCATGGCTTTAATCTTTCGGTGCAGTGTTATCAAAAAGGAAGGAAAAATAAAATTGCATTGTTTTAGGTACCACACATTACCGCGTCATGCGGGGTGCTTATAGTGACACGCTTAGGTTTCCTTAATTACTTTACAAAAACTACACACTACCGCTACTCACCTATAGGACAGAAACCCGGAGACGAACGAAGAGGGTTCAGCTTAAGGTAAGGACAACGCAAGGAACAAAGGAAACAAAAATGATAGCTGTAACGTTAAGAGATCGGAGGCGGGCGGAGTTGGTGAGAGAGCAAATGCGGGTTAACGATAACCTGGTTGAAATCAAGGAGAAGAAATGGGCTTGGGCAGGGCATGCACTGCGAAGACAAGATAACCGCGGGTCCTTATTGGTAACGGAGTTGATTCCAAGAGAAGGCAAGCGTAGCAGGGAGCGGCAGAAAGGTAGGTGGGCGGATGAGATTAGGAAAATTTCGGGGATACGCTGGCTGCAACTGACGAAGGACAGGCTTAATTGGAGAGACACGGCAGGGGCCTTTGCCCTGCAGTTGGCGTAGTGAGGCTGATGATGATGATGATGAACTGCTTTCCAGACTTCTTGCGCGGGCTCCGAAACCTCAATAATTTCGTCTCCTGGTAAGCGTTGTTTAGAGACAGTTACCATGAGTCGAAGAGGGTCTTCCGCTAACTCGGCAGTAAATATACACGCCTTGCGACCGGCCAACCCGTTGCCATCGACTGTCGTGGCTGTGTTTTTGGTGCAGAGAAATTCAACTGTGATGAGAGAAACTCCTGGTTATCCTACCGTGGAATGTTCTCAAGATCTAATTCTAGCTCGTTAGTACCGCGTAGGTCATTTTTCTCGGTTCTTACAGCAAGAAGGCGCAGAAACTCCTGAGTTAACAAAAGAGACGTGGGGCAAAACTTCCAATGCATTTACACAACAGAAAACTCAATAAGTTGTTTACGATTGATTGTTGAACAGCGCGAAAAACGTAGCCTTAATGAAAAAGAAGAAACCAAGAGCTCTGCAACGATCGCTAAGGCGATAACTTCTATGACTTGAGCATTACGTAAGGCGTGGCATGTGGCGCTTGATTCGTGATTCATGGCAGTTGCTACATCGCCCTCAGTGCCCAGTAGCTGAGCCATTTATTAACATGTCACAACTACGGACAAAATATTCAGAATTTATCTAACGTTCCGGCGAGCCCAAGAACATGCTTGGACAATGTCAAGGTTCACTGTTTCACTCTCGTGATAGAGAGCGAGAAGTTAGAGGGCACGAAAGATCCTACCTTACGAGATCGCGATAATAAGATAAGCCAATATCGCAAACGCAAATATATGCGCAACATCAAAGCTTGTGCGGCCTTTCCCAAGTTTCAAATTGAACACGGTGGCGTTGTTAATGCGCTTGAGGGTGCATTTAGCCCCAAACCCTACAACTTTGCCTGTTGAGTTTGCTACTCACTCTGAGAGGGGCTGCAAATCTTATTGACTGACTTGCACTGGACTGCCTCATTTCTTAGTAACATTTACCACCCAAGCACACCCGTTGCCTCCTAGCACACATCTTTCTGTTTCTAGAATGGCTAGCAAAGATGAAAGCCCGACCGATTATCTAGTGAAAAATTTCTTGCTTTAGGAAGGGTAGCGCATGGTCACCTTCAGACGACTCAACTTCACCAGTGATGCTGGCATATATCTCAGCTGCTCAGAAGAGGCTCCAATTCAAATACCTTTAGTAGTGGAAATGTCGATGGTTGGAGATTAAGGTATTTTGAAGGGTTGGGCAGATATGAGCGGACTGAACTTTTGCACTCGATCATGAGATTTCTTGCGTTCTTCAAGTGTCGTTGTGATTATCGTTCAGTAAACTCATTCTTTTTTCCATGAACCCTTTGATCACCCGTTGGGTAAAACTTCCCAGCGACTCCTTTCCCTAGTCCACCACCAGCACCCTCCACTCGCCCCAACTCTCCACCTCATGTGAGGTTCTGGTTAAGAATTCGACGAACGCTTTCTTCAAGGAGAGTGATTATTTTCTGTGGTTTTAATTGTCTATGAGATACGAAAGTCTAAGGCCACTTATGTCGAGTAGAATTATGTCAGTTTGGATGCGCGGTCCTGCCAGCTCGAGCCAGTGGAGCCCTTGAATGCGCACTCCATCCACAAGACCCAATAAACATTCCCCTGAATTTATTCATAAAAGTTCACCTACTTATTTACTTACCTGTAAGTGGAAATATGTAGTTCAGTATAGACTTACGGGTTCATTCCCACGCTCGTTAACAGTTTCGCGAGGCGGAACTCTGCACAACCGGCGTTTCATTGAGCAGCAAGAACTGCGGGGGGTATACACAGTGAACAGATGGTGTCTTCTAAGCCCACGCAGATGCCCACCTATCTCCCCGTAGACCTGCACCGAAAGAGCAGAACGCGTCTGTTTCAACAAAGTCCTCCATTCGGAGAGGAAGGCGATCAAAGCCTTCCCTCCCCCCCCTCTCTTCCGAAAGCCTACTACACGGCACGTGTGTCCACACACCGCAAGCCCACAGCTGCTGAGGCTAAGCCGCACCCACACTGTTCCCCATTTTATTCCCTAACTGAAGGCACGGAGCTACAATGTAGATTTACGGTTGGAGAGTAAAGCCGACTGCACAAGTGCAAGGGATGAAAGCTGTTCAATCCGAATAGAGTGAGTTCACCCTATCCATTTACGCTGACTGCTTTCTGCGCCGAATGGTACTAAAATTTGACCCTACAAGACGGAGCGAATGACACTGAAGGTGAATGCTACTTGAAATTGGTACTAAATTTCTCCATGTGTCAGGGTTAATAACGGAGTGCTTAGTTTTCAGCACTGCGCCGTCCTAGGCTGTGAGGTGCGGACAACTTGCAGTAAGTCGGGCTCCGAACCAAATGAAAGATAAACAGGTGACGGCACAGAGACCACTCATTGCTAATTTTGTCGCGGTGAAGAGCTGTTTTTCTAGCGTCGGCAGTTATTGTCCTCGCATCTTTCGTGATAAGTACGACCGCCGCTGCACAGCTGTCGAGCACAGGCACGCCGCAGCTGGTGCTCATAGCTTGAGTCAGGCATTGTCTCACTTCAAGTACTGTTTTTCGAGCTAGTTTTGTGGCACTACAAGCAATGCACCAGAGCCCTAAAAATGTGACCAGCGACAGAAATGAAGGGCGCACTCTAGGAACCATGTTTATTGTCTAACAAAGCGCTCGTAACTGAAATAGGTTATAAAAAAGCGTCAGACAAAGTCGAAAGTAAACATGAATGTTTTGTAAATGCAACGAACATCGCGATCTGGAGTGTAAAGCACCTGCAGTAGGTCTCACCGAAAAAAAAAGCAGTGGGCTAGTGAGTGCCACGTGTAACTATAACATTTCATTTAAACCTCATTTCTCATCTTTATGAGGCGATGTTTGTTTATGTGGCATTCGTGTTTGCTATGCGTTTTGTATGATGTAGCTGGAAATATGTAATTTTGGTATCCTCTCTTCCTTCAACCACTAAGGTTTCTTCAAAAGTCGTTTGAGAGTTAACAGTAGACAGAAAGGAAGGAATGATCGCAGCTTCAACAGGTTAAAACACGTTGCTGCCACGTGTAATTTGATGGCGAAGCCATTGCTACTCTTCTGATCAAAAATAAAGGAAAGCTTCATTATTGTATTCGAATTGACAGCTCGAGAGGATGCATGTGCACTAAATAAATATGCACTCATTCAATAGGCTGTTGAAGTTTTCGTCGTCTCACTTTATGAACGCGTTGGCTTCATAACCTGCTCTACGGTAACAGCCTACTTGTGTGCTGCCGTGACTGAAAAATGCTGATTGGTGAATACACTATTCATAATGATGTGAGATAGAACAGCAGTTTTGCTGGAAAGTTAAAAGTGGGATGAAGTGTAATCGAACAGCAAACCTGAGGTAACCGGGTCGCTGCTTTAGCAGCTCTGAGGAACTTTCGTCGAAGGAGATAAGTGCAGGCCTTCTACGCGCACTTCACACAGCACAACGGCTGTATTACATTATAGGAACACTTGATTAATTAGGGTCACTTGTTTGCGTCATCCGTTAATTCTGACAAAAATGTGTAATAATTTTTACGATGGCGGTAATATTACCTATGATTACCAAGAATACTGTGTAGGTTGCATAAGGGGAACCTCATTGAAATGTAGAACCTCATTGAAGTGTAGAAAGCTAGAGCGTCATACCCTTAAGCTGAGCTTAAGTGCGCCCCAAGTTTGTCTTCGTAGTTAAAGTTTCTTTCATGAGAGAAAATTTAACTCCACACCTAACAGTATGAACGGACGTATGCCAGAATTAAAGCACTGAAATATGTAGAATGATAGAATCCGTCCCGACTAAAACGGATACAGGTGGGTGATGGGGGTTGGGGAGGTGAGTGAAAGTTGTTGAAGGTGCATTTTTTCCTTTGAGTACCCGGATGTGCAACAAACAGAGTGTGCATTAAGAATGGAGGCTAAACGTACAGCCCCCCTCCCCCCCCCCCCCCCTACACACACACACTGCGCAGCTAGTTTTGGGAAAGGAGGCGACTAAAAGAGATTCGAAAATGACGACTAAAAGAGATTCGTAGCAGTGGCGGCGCAACAGAAAAGCTCTGTTTACAGATGGTATATGCTACTGGGCTATCTTCGAGGCTTCTTTTTACAGTTGTTGCATACAATATTTTGAACCTCTCTGACACTCCTCATGCCTTACTTGACTGCGTCTAAATCGGCGGTCTCGTCAAAAGGCCTCACGCCGCCATGACTCCCTTTTCCCGCCCACACATGAAAATTTCAGACGGTAAACACGTCAAAGAAGGACCAGACAGGAAGCTCAACTTGCGCAGCATATTCCTCCCGTGCTATAGTGCACTGTAGTCTGAGCAGTGACTTGTGCGTGTTCATCCATCGTGCGAGTTTCCCACACGCTAAACAGTTCTATGAAAACATAAAGTTCGCACGGAATTCTGGAGTTTTTCAACGGAGACATAAATGTTATAATGAAACGCATGATGCCAATGGGTTTTTAAGAGACTGCTTAAGCATGTCCCAAAAGAGCACAGAATCACGACAATAATATCATTTTATTGCTCAATGGCTTCTCGTTGCTCGCAAAGGTAGAAATTCAGTGACCAAGCCATAAACGTCTCCTTGGCGCGAAGGTATACGGCCTAACACGGAAAGTCCACGTTTGAAGCGTGAAAAAGGTTTTTGCGGCTGATTGAAACTCACTTCGAGCCCACTTATAACGAACATGACAGTCACGAGGCTCCTTTTGTTAAATCTGATGTGCGTTGCAAGTCGATTCTTCGTATAACAGCCAAGTATAGCTGGGCCGCTAAAAGTGGCGTTTATTTCTTATAAAACTGCGTTATGCGCGCTTAGTAGTGCAAAGCAGAGCCTGCCGCGGCCATTTCCAGGTTGTAGAGGGCGGCCATTTATTCCTTGTCGGGACCCTTCCTGCCAACTGTAAAATTTAGCGGCGGGGTATAACTAATCATCGTTGAAGTGTCCACTGCATTGGTGGTTGGTCGGCCACATAAATAAGATTCCTGGCAGTACGGGAGTGGTCGGACTTGGCGTTCAACGTCTGCATCAGAGCACGCGCTTCTGAGATATTGTGGTCCGCAGGAGCGTAGTAAACAGAGGAAGCCTCTGGCCTTCCATGGATCAACGAAGCTGCCAGAAATATGCATTCGTCTGCTCAGGTGTCTTTTCGAGCTTCATCTGTCGTTCCTGGGCCAATAAAGCCACAGATGTAGTGCAGTGCTTGCGGCGCAGAGTGAATCAGTTGAACTGTTCGCTGTATGCCGATTCCTACACGTGGTAGCAGCGGAAAAGATGGAACCGACTCGGCGGCCTATGCACAGCACGTGACCAGAATGGGCAACAAGAATTTCAATATTCTCACAACACTGCTGTCAGTTCATCCACGGTCGTGGTCAGTATAGCTTCACCTTAGACGGTGCCGCTGTCTCGCACGCACCACACCTTTTCCAATTAGGATGCCTTGCCCAGCTCGCGAACGCGTAGGCAATGATTGCCCTTGTAGGCCATCGACGCGGGCTTGACCGGCGGTTACCTACTGTTTCAATAAAGAGTTATAACATATCGTTATCATATTAACTTTAACATTTGCTATGTTACCGGACGCCGGACTTTCCGGTTAGCACTGCGGACGGCAGTGCCGCCTTTTAATTGCATATCTGGGTCGCCATGATCTTTCCGGGGAGATGTAGTGAAAGTTAATGACATTAACCTTCATTAACCTTCGCAGGGAATGTAATGCGAAGGGAAGGTAACCGCTGGTCCTTAAGGGTAACGGAGTGGATTCCAAGAGAAAGCAAACGTAGCAGGGGACGGCAGAAAGTTAGGTGGGTGGAGGAGATTAAGAAGTTTGCGGGGATACAGTGGCAGCAACTGACAAATGACAGGGTTAATTGGAGAGACATGGGAGAGGCCTTTGCCCTGCAGTGGGTGTAGTCGCACTAGTGATGATGATGATGATGTAGTGAAGGTTGACAGGCGCTCTTTCATCTGCGTGACCTCATCAACTTCGTGGTAGTGTACCGCGCCTGCTCGTTCGCTGTAACCTAGTGGTGTGGCCAGAGTTGTTCGTTGCATCTGTGACGAATTTCCATTGCCCTTATGCACATTTTGACGGTACCACCGCACCCGCCCGTCGGTGCAGCCGCTGAATTTGCTTTAAATAAATAACAATATGTAATAAATAATAAATTCTTTATTTCCCTCATGAAGTGAGGGAGTGCGGGAAAAAAAGCTGAAAATTCAGTTTGACTAGTTCCCAGCTCCCCAGAGTACAAAAATTCGATAAACAAAAGAAGAGAGGAGAAGATAAAAATAAAATAAAATAATTTCAGAGCGGCATAAGAACAGCACAAATCATAATACAGAAATACTTTGTTTACAAAGTCAGATCAGCTTGTACAAGGAAAATAAAGAAAATAATTATAATTGAACTGCATGACACACCGGTGATAACCGAAAGTACATGCCGGAAAAAGTCTGACACAGAAAAGAACGTTACATAAGTAAAGGAAAACGACGAAGAAAAACAATGCGCATGAACAGAAGCGTTTCTGAAGGAAGGATACAGCGTACATATGCAGGATTTGAGGAATACACCATCATATGAACAGATTGTTGTCTATGAACAGTAATTTCAGTTCTCTTTTTGAAGTTAACTCGTGAGTAATACCGTTTCTATAAAAGATATTTAACAAGTGTGGTAGCATTCTGTTTATCATTTGTCGTCCATAATCGGTCTTTCCCCTTTTTTACTAACCAAGGCTGTGTGCTTCTATACTCATAAGGTAGTGTCCTTTTACAAAGATATGCCAGTCGTAATAGACAATGGGTGTTTTTTTTTATTTCAATCCTATAACGTGAACACAAGCCGTGCAAGTATAGGCTGTCTATTTTCATTATACAATGCTTCGAGAACAAAAGGCGGGAAGAGTGACTTCTGGGCACGTTTTCAATATTTCTTAACATTTTTTTTTTCTGCAATGTCAGGATTTTTTGCAAATTTCCTTTGGTTTTATTCTCCCAGACTAGTTGGCAATAGTTTATTTGTATTGTATGTGTAGTGCATTGTACAATAAAAGTTTAACCTTTGGAGGTAGACTATATCTGTTTGCGTACGTTACTCCCACGATGCGTACGTTACTCCCACTTTTTGACATAACGTGGTTCACGTGATTGTCCCACGTCATATTTTCACTGAAATACACTGGAAGTATTTTAAATGTGTTTACTATCTCCATCTTTGAGTTGTTCAACTTAATGTCTCTGTCAATGCTAATATCTTTATTCTTCGCAAGGTATAGGACAGCCTTTATTTTACTAACATTTATTTTTAATTGGTTCAGTTGAGCCCATATGTCTAATTTCTGAAGAGTTTTGTTCGCTCTAGTGATGACCTCATCTGGGCTAGCTGCAGTGAACAACAGTGTCACATCATCCGCGTAACTTAGAAATTTCGCTGTAGGATCGATGCTTACGATGTCATTTAGGTACAAGTTAAAAAGAAACGGGCCAAGAATACTCCCTTGAGGCACGCCTGCAGAAATGGGCAATGCATGGGATGAGTAGCCATTTAAATATACGTACTGATTTCGATCATTTAGGTAGGATGTCAAAAACGATAGCACAGTTCCACGGAAGCCGTACATTTCAACTTTTCGCAGTAGGATAGAGTGATTTAAGTAATCAAAAGCTTTTGTGAAATCGACGTATACCCCAAGGGCTACTTCTTTGTTTTCGAGAGATTCTAGAAGAAATTCCTTTTGCTCCAGCAGTGCCATTTCTGTTGATCTGTGTTCTCTGAAGCCGCACTGCGCGTTGTGAAGAATATTAAATTTTTCACTAAAATTCGTTATTCTAAAGAGAATCATTTTTTCAAATCCTTTCGAAAAAACTGGTAGTATTGACACGGGTCTAAATTTGTAAATTCATTCTTACTTCCTTTCTTGTGCAGTACACTCACTTTGGCAAGCTGCATTTGCTTCGGAAATACTCCTTGAGATAAGCAAAGGTTATATATTTGAGTTAAGCACCCTGCTATGTCTTATATCACATACTTTACTGGTTTTATTGCTGTGCTCCTGAGTTTCTGTGCTCCTGAGTTTCAATGTCGTCTGCGTCAGCACTTTTACTGTTATTTAAGCCCATGAAACCCGATATCACTTCTGACTGATATTGGCGTTAAGAACATAGATTTCTCGCTTCGAGTATCAAGAGTATTTTAATCGACGAAATTACTAGTTAAATCTGTAAAGTGTTTGTTAAATGCATTAGCTAAGTCAATGCCTGTCAATTTCTTACCCCCATTCTGAATTGCTGTTATTGGGCTTCAACCTGAAGACCTGCCCAGCAGTGGATTCAGTTTCCTCCATAATTCATCTGACTTATTCATAGAGCAAAACTTCTCACAAAAATATTGATCGCGCGCTCTCCATATTTCCGTCGTCAGTTTATTTCGAAACAGTTTAAACGCTTTAAATAGGTCAGGGTCTCGTGTTTTTTTTTAAACTTATTGTAAAGCCTATCCTTTTTACGAATTTTCTTCAGCCATTCAGGTGTGATCCATGGCTTCGTAATGTTCTTACGTTTCTCCGCATGTTTATAAGGAAAACACTTGTATATACGTAAAAAAGCCGCTAAAAACAAAGCATAAGCCCTTTTGGCAGCTGTTTCCTTGAGGACGTCGCTCCAATCGTGACTATGAACTTCCTCTTTAATAATAATAATAATAATAATAAATACTTTATTCACACCAAAGAAACAATACAAGACGCGGACGCGCCAAAGCCTCAATTGGGCTTTGAAAGCATTCAGTTTTTTTTTGTTGAAATATCCCGAAATAATTTAGTTGTCACTTTTCTATTAGGAAATTTACTTTTCGGAATGCACATAAAAGTGGCGCGGTGGTCACTGATATCTGTATTTATTACACCTGCGTTCAGGACAGGCATGTGCGTATTGGTTATAAATAGGTCAATTAGTGATTCAGACTGCACTGTAACACGTGTAGGATTGGAAATCAAGTTCTGAAGAGCGAAGGAATTCAATTGATTTTCAAATTCAATTTTTGTGGGCTTATCTACAAGGAAGTTGATATTGAAGTCACCACCTGAAATGACATCGTATTTGTTTTCGCTTATAAAAGATAAGAAAAATTCGAGAAAGGCAAAAACAGATTTTAAGTTTTCGTTTGGGGGGTGATAGATAACCGCCACAACCTTCCTTTCGATGATAAGAGAAATGACTTCATAATCAGGGTTGACAAAAGAAAATTGATGCAGCACGTCGGATTGAAAATGTTTTTTTGCCATCAATAGTACGCCACCACCGCGACTGTTCGTGGGATTGATAAAGTGTGAGTCGTACAAAGGAAGCTTGAATACATTGTTATGTTCAGTATACCAAGTTTCGGTCAGCATGACCGTATCA